>NW_017306408.1:1986178-1991709 GCF_000935625.1 Nanorana parkeri | reverse complement strand
AGCAATGACATTTTCTTTTTAGCTTTCTCCCTTTCTTGAAAACATATTTTTGTAATTTTTTTTAATTTAAAAAATCCCTGGGTAGAGTAAACGGGATAATATGAAGGAAACACATTTTTTTAAATGAGTACGTCTTGACATAAGTGTGGAGCTTTTAATTAACAGTACATAAGGTTTAGCAGCATATTTTGTTTGAAATATGATGTTAATGATATTTAATTAAACAGCACAATACGAGCTGCTTATCCATCCATGTCTCACTTCCTTCAAAAATATACCGATTCCTGTGATATTGATTTACCGCTCTCTCATTGCCTATATTCAAATTATTATTATTATTCATCAATCGTGATCTCAGGCACAAATGGAGGATTCAAAGAATAAAGCACGGCTATCACGATCCTGACATTGCTGGTCCTCTTTTGAAAATGCTAGTTTCCTGGCTGTGTTTGGGTTCAGACCTTTTGAGTCATAGCCATGTAACAAGCATGCAGCAACTGAAAGTCAGAGAAAAGTCAGAACGCTATCAGGATTATCCACAGGAGGGTAAAGAGTTTGGAGAAGGCAGGAGAAGTGAACAATCTAGGACAACATACCTGAACTGGAAAGTGATCTGAATTGGAGAAGTTTTCCAGTTCAGCTATGTTGTCCTAGATTGTTCACTTCTCCGACCTTCTCCAAACTCTTCACCCCTTTGTGAATAATCCTGTTTATCTTTATACTCATCTGGGGTCATTAATGAAAGTATTGAAGGCAGAGGATCAGCATGAGAGCCAGTCAATCATGATTTTCAGAAAGTAAGTGGTGGCTCATTTAAACATTTGTCTCATTAAGTTTTGCTTTTAGTTGGATCAGGTAACTACATTCAGGTTCATCAAAACAAAAAATGTGCAAAGTTTAACAGCCAGTTTTGTTCAGAATGCAGCCACAGTCTGAGCATGAAAGCCTTTCCTCTGCTGGCATACTGCAGAGGAGGACACTTGTTCTCTGTGTGGAAGCAGTGGTCTCCCTTCAGAGCCCTACTGTGGAATAAGGTGTCTCTCTGTTGAGGCATTGTGTGGAAGCAGTGGTTTCTCTGCAGAGGCCTGATGTGGAAGCAGTGGTCCCTCTGTGCAGAGCCCTGATGTGAAAGCAGTGTTCTCATTGCAGAGGCCTGATGTGTAATCAGTGGTTTTTCTGCACAGACCTAATGCAGAAGCAGTGGTCTCATTGCAGAAGCCTAATGGCGAAGCAGTAGTCTCTCTGCAGAGGCCTAATGGCAAAGCAGTAGTCTCTCTGCAGAGGCCTAATGGGGAAGCAGTAGTCTCTCTGCAGAGGCCTAATGGGGAAGCAGTAGTCTCTCTACAGTGACCTGATGTGGAAGCTGTGGTGTCTCTTCAGGGGCCTGATGAGGAAGTAGTGATCTCACTGCAGAGGCTTGATGCAGAGGCAGTTTTCTATCTGCAGAGGCCTGATGCGGAAACAGTGGCCTTTCTGTAGAGGTTTGATTTAGAATCATTGGTCTATCTGCAGAGGTTTGATGCAGAAGCAGTGTTCTCTCTGTAGAGGCCCGATGTAGAAGCAGTGTCTTCTTTGTAGAGGCCCGTTGTAGAATCAGTGGTCTCTATGGAGAGGCTTGATGCGGAAGCAGTGTTCTCTCTGCAGAGGCCTGATGTAGAAGCAGTGGTCTCTCTGGAGAGGCTTGATGTGGAAGCAGTGTTCTCTCTGCAGAGGCCTGATGCTAATACTTCCTACTGAATCTAGAGCTCTAGCTCTGGCTCAGCCGGGCTATCCTGTGAATAGAATCATGAAATTAAAATAAAAAGAAATAATGAAATTAAACATAAATGACCCCAAAAATGTCATAAAAATTAAAACATACACATGCAGCGACTGTCTCAAGCTGAAATGAATTTTAAAAACCGCTACATATTTATTTACATGATCCATGTTTGCAAGTGAGCATCCGTGTTTTGGAGTCATAAAACCCACATCTTAACGTGTCATTATTCCTTTCCACCCCACTAAGCAGCCATTTATTAATGGTCCTAAAGCCGTCATCGGTTTGGTCAGGTGAGGAATCCGCGAGAAGTCTGAAAAAGCAAATTCATTTAACATCACTGCCAAAAAGTGAAAAGAACATGAGTTATGAGTTCTTGCCGTGCGGCGTCGAGTTGACTGTCAGGATATGATTTTGGAGAGAAATAGCAAGGCCCGTCAATGTTGATGATGACGAGTGCATTATAAGTATAATAGCAGCACCAAGACACAATCAATCAATGCCGTGCCTGGTCGGGGAGGGGGATGGGGGAAGGTTGGCGTTTGGGGGGGGAGTAGAACTTGATCCATCTCCCCCGACTATTATTTTCAGCATATTAGATGACAAATAATTGTACATTCATCAATAACAATAGATTAAAGTTGAAATGATTTATAGCCCAATAGCACAGATATGATGGAGAACTGGGTCGCTCAAGCATTGATGAGGTCTGTATTTAATTTTCACGGGTCTCTTGGCAGGAATAATACAAAGGAAGGAAACCACCTGAAACAAGGTGGAGGAAAGCTGGTGACAATTGATTTGTAGCCTTGTTCTTCATGAGTGGAGGTGGGAGAGAGGTAGCGACTGTGAACCAATAAATCAAACTTGTCATACGCTACCGTAGCCACTAGGGGAGCTCTTCCAGCACTGAAATAGGGATTGATCACGTAGGCATTGGTTGCAATGAAACAATAAATCTACAGCGGAGAATGTAAAAATAAAGAAATAATGAAATGCATACACTTTGTCATGTAGGTGTGCACTGATTTTAAAAAAACAAACATGTTTTAGATGCAACTAGTATAAAGCTTGCCATACACTGGTCAAAAATTGACCAGTGTGTGTCCGTGTGTGTGGCTCAGTCGGCACCCCTCTTTATTTTTAATTTGACTTCTGTTGAAAAAGGGGGTCCGAAAATTCTAAGCTGAACAGTGACTACGGCCCATCATCTCTAGTCATTGTACAGGTATTCTGACAGCGCCACAACCACTGCTGGCAGATTACAATAGCCTGGTGGGGATAGGGACTGGTGGAGTCAAGTGTTTTTTGCTGGCTGAATGAGAAAGAGCAGTCAGTGAATAGCCAGCCCTAGACTTGAATATGAATTGGTATCTGCCTTTCCTACGCTCCTGTACAGTGGAAATAGGAGTGAGTGCATGGCAGCATTAGAGACCAATCAGATGTGCTGCATGTACATGAGCTGAGCAGGATCCTGCAGACAGGAGGAAAGAGCAGAGGGATAAGCTCTTCAGTCTACTTCTTTATTCAATCATTGGCTAAGAGGAGGAAGGTCACCTACCAGACTGGACAATGGACTTTTGACATATACTGTATACATATATATAAGATCCGGACCAATGGCAAAGGTAAGTATAAGTGGGTAGGGGGCTTTTAAGAGACTCTGTCACTTTGCCCTGAGTGGACAAAGTAACAGAATGTGTTTAAATGTATCAATCATTTCTACTATCTGATCAGAAAATGATACTAAAGTGATACAGATTAGACATAATTCCAAAAGCATTCAGATAATATCTATGAGTATTGCAATTTCCATTTTTTGCCAGTGTATTGAAAAACATTTAAAAGCAGCGGACTGATGAGCTCATATTGCTATCATTCTCTCCTCCTATCAGCATATCCCTTATCAGGACATGAGCACTACAAAACACCTGACTGGCTCCTTGTCCTGCTTCTCCTTCTCTCAGTCTGTGGAGTGATAACAAGTCAGTTTTGGATACATGCTTGCATTTAAAAAATACTGTATTTCATGCTGTATTAAAGAAGTCTGGTAATTTTACAAAAACGTACCCTTGCAGCGGGGCTTCCCCCACACTGCAAGGGTTAGGGGCTTGTTTGGTCTGGGGGCTCAAATAAAGCAGATATACTCACCTGATCCTTGGTCCTGCAGTAGTCAGCGTTCACCTCTCTCCCTCCACTCTTAATGTCCCTCAGCAACCTCACGTTTAATGCAAGTCAATGGACCTGTATTAGACATGATAATGTCAGGGGTCTTTAGACCGCAAGAGCCCAGGGAAGAAACTGCAGGGACCAGTTTAGCGAGACCGAGGATCAGTGTCAAGTACCTGGAGTGAGACGTGATGGAGGAGGTGGCGTTACAGGGAGAGGAGGACACAAGGGAGAGGAGGACACAAGGTAGCACTGGTGCCTAGATGGTAGGAGACCAGATGCAAGCGTGGTACCAGAGCAGAAGATAAAAGTTGGGTCGGGGTCACAAGCCGGGGTCAAGCCAATCAGGAGCAGCAGTGCAGAATCAGGATCGAAAAGCAGGGTCAGGAATGAGCAGAGGTCAAAGCCGGAAATCAATTGGGTACAATCAGCAGGCAGAAGAATGGTCAAGGCAAGCCGGGTCAAATAATCAGAAGATAATAGGATCACAGGAACTACAGACACAGGAATAGCTGAGGATCAATCAGCAATGAATGTGTGCCACAGATCTGTTTAAATAGGGCTTCAAGATGTCACTTCCTGTGCGACTTTCCAATGCGCCCTCTGATGCGCATGCGCACGCACGTATTGTGCGTATTTGCCCTTTGACCCTGAGAATGGGTTTTCCAGACACGTGCATAGGGGTGCACGGCACTCTGGGCATGCACGGAGCGTCTCTTACAATAAGGTAAGTATTTCTGCTTTTAATGAGCAGTTAACCCTTTCAGCGCGGGGGTAGCGCCATTGCCAGGGTACTTTTTTTATTTAGATTCCCAGAGTTCTTCTTCAATGAACGCAGAGCTGAATTAATTTGTGCCTTTTATATCTTCATGGAGATCAGCTTTAATAAAACCCACGCTCAAGGTCCAGAATTTCACTAAGGATGTCATAAACTTGTATTGAGATGCGGTCTTCTAGTACCGGCACAGGTATAACCATTAGTAATCTGCCCCTGTCATCCCTTCTCATTAACTGCCAGTGGCCTGACAAACATTGAGATTTATTGCAAACAGCATTTTAAATAACCAAATAATAACACAGGTATATAAAGTTCTGCTGAGAGCTCGCAGAAGGGCAATCATGTGCAATACAATCTTTCAACGGGCGCGTGACACCTAATGCTGCCCAGATTGTAGGGTGTATGGAAATAAATTAACTCATTTGTATATTTTGGCTCGACGCTTGTCAGCAAGTCAACAGAAGTCGCTGTCAGGAAATCCAAAGAAGGCTTTCATTTTCCATCCAGCACCCAGTGATCGGAGAGGTTTAATCCTTTCGAAATAACTCCCCACCTTGACGATGATGAATGTCTTGCCAGTTTCGCACTCCCTTCCCTTCTTCTTCTTCGACGACCTAATTAAAGAAAACATTTCATGATTGCCTATTTTTTTTTTCTTCATGCATGACAACCTATTATTTTAGCTCCTACCTGATTAAGGCTTTAATATCCTCGAATTTAGATTGATTTGCTCGGCACTTTAATAAAACGCTACTTAGTTTGATTTAAAGGGCTACAGGTTTCTTTTATCCAAGCAATTACCCATGTAACTAACTCTGTGTGCAT
>NW_017306408.1:1936032-1985954 GCF_000935625.1 Nanorana parkeri | reverse complement strand
GGAGGGGTAAGTCGGCACCTAAAGTGTTGGACAGTTACACTTGACACTAGCTGGATTGCAGGTGATGTTGTACGGGTTAGGCTAGGGCAATCCCAGCATCTGCAGCTAATCACTTTTGCAAACCAGTTTGTCAAAAATGATACATCGTTTTCATCAGACGTGTCCTGGATGACTCTCACGCGATTGAAACTTCGCCTCGTTTTTTTCTTTTTCGATAATCCCAAATAATCACGAGATTAAGCCGTGATACAGTTATGATGACAAATGACCTCCTCGGCATGCCGGCGACGAGAAGGCTAAAATGAGGTGGTTTTGGATGAAATGATTAATGATTAAGTTTGATTGGGTTTTTATGCCTGAGCACAACTGGGGAGGGTAACAGGTGACGGGAGCGTGCTTGGGATCAGAGACACCTTTAAATAGCAACAATGATATATACAGTGCCCTGGAAATATTAAATGATTCATTGGTGAAAGTCCTCCAGTGAAAACATAACAAAATTCACCCCAATAAAATTTGATGGGTTCCACCCAAACATTTCTGGCAAGATGTATTATGTGACATTCACTGGGTGAATCCTGTTAGTTCAAACCTTGCACGGACATGTCTTGATGTACTGTATCAGTTATTTTTCATCTTTGGAGAAGTCTTTTTGGAAATGTTAAATTACAGAAATGCCCTACCTTTCATTTGCCGACCTGCTTTCCATGGTGCTGAAACTGGGTTTATACAGAGTTTCAGCATTAAGAGAGTTAAATGTCATTTAAAAAAACAAATCAGCATGCCCTCCTGCCTCCCCCAAGCTAACCAAACCAGCATGCCAGGCATGCAGACTGGTATCCCCATGGCAAAAAAGTGGTAAGTATGAAGACCCCCTGCTACTCTTATACTAGGCCACAAGCCCTTCAACTATGGGTGGATGATTCGAGGAGGCTCATCAAAATACAGAGATCCCTTCCAAAGTACAAAGTACCCTACCCTGAAGCTGACCAGTACCCTTTGCCCAGAAGGGGGTGTTGGCAAATACTAATTGCTTATGTAATGAATGTAGCTAACCCCTCCCCTGCTGTGCTGAATGACTCTAGTTGCACCTGCTGCCATAGACTAGGGCTGTCAATCAGCCCTCATTAAGTATGTATCTCCTTGCTAGTAGCATGGTTGGAGAGCACTGGTGTGGGGGGAAAGGGGCAAGCTGTCTGACCATGCTGCTCAGGATGAATCAGAATGGGACCAAGTGCCACATTCTCTTGGTTCTCTGGGGTATTTAATACATATTTTAAATATGTGGTGATACTTCTTCTTCAAAGCCTAGCTCCAGCTAACACTTTTTAAGCAGTTATAGAAACAGCTTTTTTCCATTTGGGATAAAGTTTGAATTGCAAATGTGAATTGTTGACCATAAGCACCAAATCAGTGTTAAATGGTTTGTCTCAACCTTAGCCCATAATACCAGTTTAACCTTTCCTTCTGCTATACAAAGCTAAAATGTTTTGGCTTTACGTACACTTCAAGCTAAAAAGATATTAACGTGTCCTTAATTTAAAATCTCCTTTAGTGTTTTTCCAAATTGAGACCCAGGTGAATTGATAAATGAACCTGACCATGAATTAGGTTTATGCATTTTTTTCTTACGTTGATTGAGTGAGGTTAATGTAATCTCTGGATCTCTCAGTGACTCTGCTGTGAACATCAGAAGATGGAGTGGCTTTTGTAGATTAATGAAGAAAGGTCTTATGTCAACATCACTCAAATGGCAAACACTGACACTGTGATATAATGGGGTCCAGCACAACTCATACTATATTAGAAACTCTTATGGACTTGTTTGCAGTTATGAGCACAAAGCTTGGGGTCCAAAGGCACAATACATGAGGTTGTCCCAGCATCTGAACAATTCCAAAGCATACCTAAATAGCTACTTGATTGCTACAAATGAGCAATGACTGCTTGAATGCCACTTGGACCGGTCTGATTTAACTTTCTTTTCAAACCAGAAATCCACTTCCATTTTTACAGGTACTGTTTTGAAGATGTGTACATACAAAAACAATGGTTCATACATACAACATTGTGACATAGCTGCTGCCCACTGCGGTAGCAAGTCTGATTTAAAGAGACCTAACCATTTATTTTAAGTCTTCATCCACACTGGGCAATTTGGGATTCCTGCAGCAGGAATCTGTGAGTTCCTGCAGAAGGAATCCAGAATCTCTTGTTTAGATGTGGCCTCTGCCACCCGTTACAGTTAATGACTGGGTGACAGCAGTCGTATCTGTAAGCGGCAGTCTTCATGTAATCGTACATGATACGATTACATGTTGTTTCGAATAGATCCCTGTCTCTGGATGCATCTATCCTGCAATAGTGAGACAGACAAATAGATAGATAGATGGATAGATAGACAGATAGACAGATAGATAGATAGATAGATAGATAGATAGATAGATAGATAGATAGATAAACGCGAAACATTTTTTAAGATAATGTGACATTTTTAGTGGTTTTTTAAAATTCTTTTTAAGCAATAAAATAATTATATTGTTAGGTGTGATATTGTAAATACAGAACTCTATTGCACATTTCATATTTAACACTTGCAGCCAGGTGGCAAAGACAAAGCAAAACAGTTACTTTTAGAAAGTTTAGTGCAAAGGTAAAGGCCTGCCTGAATGGATACACCAGAGTTCCTCATCTTTTTTTCAGTCACGGCAACTTCTAAAAGTATGAAAAATCGAAAATGTAATGGATTTTAAGGGGGAACTCCATACAAAAACACAAAAAAGTGAGGTGCCCCTTCACATCAGAGCCCCCCCTTTTACATTAGAGCCCCCCTTTACATCAAGAGTCACACCCCATCATACCAGAAGCCCCCTTCACATCTGAGTCCTCCGTCACCCTTCATACCTGAGTCCTACCATCCCCAGATTTCGAGGAACCCCTGAGAAAGCCAGAAGGCACCCGAGGGTGCCACAGCACACTGGTTGAGAAAGGCTGGGATACACATTGATTGGATAGTTTAGAAAGGTCCTCATATTACATAGTTTTGGTAAATCTAAAGGAAATCGTACAGAAATTGTACACACTGCAATTAATTGCATGTTGCAATTACCTATACCAGTGATAGGCAACCTTGGCACTCCAGCTGTTACGGAACTACAAGTCTTACAAGGCATGACTCTCACAGGCAAATGCATGATGGGATTAATTTTACCACAGCCAGAGTGCTGAGGTTGCCTAACTCTGACTTATGCTATGCCGGAGTGGATGGAGTGTGTATATGTATTATTTATTTTATGTTACAACTGCTTAAGCTACATTGTAGTAGAAAGAGATCTCTTAGGCCCCTTTCACACCAGGGCATTTTGGTTGCACGGATTCCTATGGGGTTCATGCAAAAACACAGATCCGAAATTCCCGCCGCCCAAAATGCTCCCTGAGCTACTTTTGTCACGCATTTTCCATGTAGATTTCAATGGAAACGCACTGATCAGCGCATTTGTGGGCGGTTTGAATTCAACACTGAAACGCGATTAAAAACGTGTGGAACACCGCGCTGAAACTGCACTGATACGCTGCCGCCCTGGTGTGAATGGGGCATAAGCTGATGTCATTGCAGCAGCAAAACCCCAACAGTGCCACACTCCCCAAAACAGCAACAACTCAAGATATTTGGGTGGATTTTCACTTTAAGGGATATCAGGGGGCCCTGGTTCAGCAGACCACATCCTACATTCAATTCTTCATCTTCTTACAACATATTTGCCAACTTCACGTTAATCTTCCCAAAACAGCTGCGGCAACAACCCAGTAACACGGCCGTGCGTTGTGTTTTGTCAACAGCGGACAAGAAAAATGTATTGTTTCTTTCTCAGAATTAGTACTCCAAATAGCTATTTCCTCATTGGAAACAGAAGTACAAGAAAAATATGCAGTATGTTATTTATTTATTTATTATAGTGCGGCACAGCATGTCCCGCTTTCTCCAAACAAATGACTGCGCTGTAGATAAGCCTCCCCTCCTACAGGACTTGCGTTTGTATTAGGTGGAATAAGGTGCTCTGTCAGTGCCATAACATGAAATGATATGCTCTAGCAGGATTTTGATGAATTACATGATTATATTTAAAATGAACAATTTCATCATGCTTGAATTAATAATACTGGTAGCATCTGACAGGTTCTCTTGCAGCCATCGCTTTTGGCAGGCGGACTTTCGTGGAGTTTCTCTGAAAACAGAAATACTCCAGAATCTTCAAGTCTCCCCTATAAGGAATAGGAGTGAATAAGTGAAGGAGTTTTTAAAGTCCATTGATGGGCAAAGATCTCTCCCGACTCACATCTCTCTTACCCCCTCTCAAACATTAACCAGTTAGTCCAAATATAATTACCTTCTGAAGTCTTTTTCATATTCACCTTTCTGTGTGACCTTCTCCACCCCTGCTTGATAATGACTGGTGGATTCATTGCTGCAGTCTGTACCCAAAAACCAGTCACCTCTTAGAGACATGATCATGATGCAGCAATTGTATTGCTCCTTAGACAACCCTGTTACTGTACAGATAATAAGAAGTGTCCAGGTCACCCATGTAGTGACATAGACACCCAAAGTAGGATCCTCCTCCTCTTCCGCAGGCAAGAAGATAGAAGACTCAGAACCCGAAACTTCACATGAACACGGATTTAGGTAATTAATTTGGACATTCACATTCTTTCTTTTTAAATTTTTCAGCAATTAGTTGCGAGGGAGGGCCAAGAGTGGGGGAGTTCAGCTTTTAAGAGAACTAGTCGCTAATAGGCACCAGTAATAATGTTTTTTTTGGTCACTTGGTATCTGGAGGGTGGCAGATTAAAGTCTGCAGATAAAAAGAGATTCTCATAGGAAACCATTGCGTTGTAATGGAAAAATTAACCATAAGGTGGCACTGCAGTAGAAATCTATACTTGCAGCTCCTGGAGTCGGTAAAAGACTGGAGCTACCTGGGATGAGGTGAAGGCATAAATAAAATGGTGCAGACGGTATTGCACCATTAACACCAACGCTGAAAAAGTTAAAGGACTGTATAGCAAACTATTTAGACACCAGAAGCAAGTAGGAAGCCCTTTGTAGGCTCTGGGTCACTCTATTCAGAACTTGCACATGGCTAAGGTCTCTCTCACCATCCCCATGTGACAATGCTGGGACAATCACGACCTGTGTCCTATGAAAGGGTGGAGTGGGAGTCGCATGCTCCTCTACATCAGAAGTAAAATGTATTATCCTTAATAAACAGGGGGGCAGGGGAGTATGAGTGTGTATATTCTCCAGGGAATACATCAATCTAATCTGGCTCATCTGGCTAAATCTATATGATGTCCTAAGACTGTCTCATGGATTCCAAGCTTAATTATTTTTTTTTTAGTATAGAGATAAAGGTCTCATGCGCACAGATGACTGAGCCTGTACTTGTGGCTTTTACCTGCATGGGCACGGCACAAGTTTTCTTTCAAGAGATCCAGTCATAAATGGACATCTGTAATAATCTAAATATCCAATTTTAAACTGTTAAATAGTGTAGTCTTACCTCTAATGGGGTAGTCCCAGAGTCCACCAGCAAATGCTTCCCAGCAGCCAGCAGCTCCAAGCAATTAGTCACCACCCGATGCTGGCTACTGGGATTTAGCCCCACCTTAGGAATCACACAGTGCTTTAATATAGGCCAGCTTCCAAAGGGGCCCTACAGCCTGACACTGAGCTAAGATTTTAATTCTAGTGTGAATGTATGGAAGTGGAAAGAAAACACTGGACCTGTGTGATTTTTCTGTTTTTTTTATCATCCAATAGTGGTTAAGTGATGAGAATAGGAGTAATCTGGCTAATGAATGGGTAGCTGTCACTGTCCTTAGGGTCTCCACAGCATGCTTAGCTTAACAGTGAACACAGTAGATGTAGGAATTGAAGCACCACACCAATTAAAATAGTCCAGATACAACTTTATTCCACTAGGGTCAGGGGACAATAGCTAATGCGTTTCAGGGGTCTAAAAAAAACACCCCCTTCCTCAGGGCTTAGTGAGGCAAATCATATTTGTGGTATACAACCTCTGCATTTCAAAGCTTAAAATGTGATGAGAAAGCTTCTGGCTTTTCAGCAGCTGGTTTGGGAGCCATACCAGCTGCTGACAAGCCAGAAGCTTTCCCTAAGCCCTGATGAAGTGTTTTTGGACCCCTGAAATGCGTTGGCTATTCTACTCAATTATCCCCTGACCCTCGTGGAATAAATTTGTATCTGACTATTCTAATTGGTGTGGTGTTTCAATATCTAACATTTTATATCTGACAGGGTTAGAATACTAGTAAATAACAGCTCACCCACCCCCTCCATCCCTGAGGGCAAGACTGAACTTTTTAGAAATTTATGGTTAAAACATAAAATTCTCTTCAATGTTTGTCCCACAAGCTGCTTTTGCTTCCCTTACTTTTGCCCCCCCCTGCCACTCTATTTGGCTAGCAGGTGTGAAGAGACTAGAGAGGAATCCCTGTGATTTGGAGCTTACCCAAGGCTTCCTACAACTATGTGAATGCAATGGGTGGCCCAGCATTCAATCAACAATAATTGGTGCTGTTATTTTGGAGGAAGGGGAGCAAGTCACATACTCTCCCATACTGGAAGTATCAGGTATATTTTTTTCTACTAAGGAAGGAAGCTAAGCCTGCGCTGCTACTGGTTCTAATGAAAACCTGTTACATTCCCGCCATGGGACGCCTCCATACTCCTTCAACACAGTTTTCTTTAAACCCATTAAAGGGGTATAAAAAAAGAAAGAGTCCTCGATTCATAAACTGTCAATGGAGATGAGGACACTGGCTATTTTGTGTTAGATTTATGGAGCAAAGAAAGACACCATGAAAAATCTCCGAATTCTATTTTATTGTGAATCAATTTGTCAGTGTCAGCCGTATCTCGGCACGATAAATAGGCTTCATAAAATAATCATTTATTAGGGAGCTTTTTAGTTTAAGTTCTTCCAATCCATTCACGTGTTTGAATTCATATCCAGCGTCCACACATTAAGATACATTTGTATGAGGAAAAATGGTATCTTAAAGAAGGTAGAGTCAAAAATCAAGATTTTGTGTAAAAAAAGGATAGATGGAAATACTGAATACAATTTTATTGTTAAAGCTGAACTCTATCCAGAAATCAAAGACACGACTGACTGGAGCTCTGTAATCATTGTAATTATTATTAGTCATCATTACAAGGATTTTTTTTTAACCACTTCAGTGCCACCATGTTACAACCCCTTCTTTACCAAACTTCCCCCTTCATTCTGGGGTCTGGAGGGGGCGTGGCGGTGCATTGAAATCAATGGCACCTCAGCCACCCCCCTGCAGTGCGATCGGACGTGTGGCAAAACATTGCCACGCGTCAGAGAAGAGATATAATAGAGCAGACATATATAGGAGAGGAGGGAGGGTGAAAGGGTTTAAAAATTGTATTTTACTTCTTTTTTGCTTCTGCTGCAGCTTGTTTTTACTCTAGGAAGCAATGAATGGATGACTCTTCCATTCATGACTTCCTTTACTCTCCCCTGCCTGTCTGATGTAAGAGGAAGGACTTAGCAATGTGAACATTGCCATGTGATTGCTGTGATAACCAATCACAGCGATCACAGGACACTCTCCGAACAGCTCTCTGTCTAAAGCAGTGGCTGCACTGACCACGCTTGCACACACATTCATGGGAGGATGGTCAGAAAACATGTGCGAACTGACCAGCTATTTTAATACAGTGGCTGATCCGCAAGCATTTAAATGCAAGCAATATAAGTATCTAAATTTCATCTGGTATTAGCCTCTTGCAGTCCTTGTACAGCAGGGCTAACATGTGAGAGGAAGAATCAGTTCATGTGCTGACAAGAAGCATGCAGATAGGAGCAAAGTGCAGAGTGTCTAAGTGACAAAGAGATGAGCTCATCACTCTGCAGCTTCTCCTTTCACTGTTCAGTCACAGGCTGCGGCAGGTCCAGGGTGCACTGGAGTCAGAGGAAGTGGGTTGAATGATGCTTTGGATTTTCTTCATCGGACTGAAGAAAGGAAAAGTACAGCAGGAGAAATCTCTGAACTGAAGGTGAATATTGTGTACTGGTTTTGGTATTTTATTGTTTGAAGAAGAACTTCACCCTTATCTTAAGTAGCCCCCCTCCAGAAGGAAGGACAGTGTCGGCACCAATTCAGAGATGATTTGAGGATCTACAGCCGAGTGATATACAAATAAGATACATTTTTGGTAATAGTTAAAGTACTTGAATGCATTTTTAAGATTTAACTCCTAAGTTTAGTGTCACTTTAATAATCATTTATCAAAGAAGTCATTTTTCTCATCATTTCTCAACAAAAGGCCTCAGCCAGTTGCTTGATTTTGATCCGTGCCCAATCTGTTAAATAAATAAATCATCCGTTGCCCTTAATCCAGCCTTGGCAACAGGGAAATAGCAAACTAAACCTGACAGAGGTTCCAACCCTTTCTCACTCGGCTAAAAAAATAAAAATGTATATTTATATCTGTGTCTTTGTTGGAGAATTTTTGCTGCTCTTTCTGTCCTTATGGCCTGACATGAAGTGAGGAAAAATCTCCCCACCAGGGACACGAATGGCTGTATAAACTTGACAGAGGTTTTAACCTTTTCCCACGTTATCCAAAACACAAAGAAACAAAGTTTTACTGGAGTTTTACTTAGATGATTGATCTTGAAGTAATATACAGATGGATAAGCACACACAAACAAGAGGAAAACACACAGACTCCATGAAGACAGAGTCCCTTGTAGGACATGAACTGACGCTGCAAGGTGCTAACCAATCCCTCTGCAAAAATATTCATTTTTTAAATTTGTTTTTAATCATTTTTCTCCAATAAAAGCTTTATTTTTTCTAAATTCTGCTCCAATGGCAGAATCTGGTTGGTTGCTGTAGGCAACACGGCCAGTGTCCCTCAGTCTCTCTGCAGCGGCCTGACAGCAATTCCTTATCCGGACAAATAAATTCATGTGTAAAGAGTCTTAAGTTGGGAAAAATGGATGTCTGGACTGGAAATGGAAAAAAAAAATCTAATAAAACAAATATGCTAATTCCACGCCACAAGCAGGGAAATTAGTCCGCAGCCTGAAAGCTGTAATGCAAAAAAATACAATTAGAGGGAGAAAAACAAATTCATTTAGAATTACAATAGAACACAATAACATAATAAATGGAGTCTCTGGAACCAGTGCATTCAATTAACAGTTACCATTTCAGGTTGTGGGAAATATTCTAATGAGTCTGCTGCAGGCCTATAGTTCAGTGCTATTGGCTGGGTGTAAATAACAATGGAGAGAATTCAAATGGAAATGTGTACGTTGTAGAATCGCTGCAAACACTGAACACCAATCACAATGCAGCTTTCAGCACCTTACAGTGGACAGAGCAATGGAAGCTTATTGCTGATTGGCTGCCTTGAGATCCCATGATCAAAAGAATTTTAGAGAAAGGCTGTACTTGGATAAATATCGGCTGTGCCACTGTTGGCTCTCCTTCCAAAAGTGCTACATATGCATCTGTTGCCCTGAACCTCATGTTGTTTCTAGTACGGATTTTATTTTTTAATTCAGTTAAAGCTGAACTCTGGGCCAAGATAAAGGACACACATTAATGTAGCTCTGTATTTATTAGTACACCATTATTATTATTATTTTAATGTAAGTAACTCAATCTTTCCTGGAATCTGATACCCCTGTCCTGGCAGCCTCTTGAGTGTGAGAGAAAGAAGCAATACAAAGAGATAATCAGCTCCTGTGCTCACAAGAAGCATGCTGATAGGAGGAGAAAGCAGAATGACAGAGATGAGCTCATCACTGTGCATCTTCTCCTTTCATTGTCCAGTCACAGGCTGGGGTGGGTCCAGGGCAACCTGGGCCAATTGGAAATGGGTTGAATGATGCTGGTCATCAGTCTGAGGACATCTAATGGCAGATGTACTGTGAGAGAAACCTCCTGTTTGAAGGTTAACATTGCAGCAAAAGCTTATCCAGGAGACACCATCAGAAAAGAGAGAAAAACTAAACTGAAGGTGATCCCCTCTTAATCTGGCAATGCAGTTACAGATTTCTAAACAAAAGAAATCTACAAGATTCCTCAATCCTCTCTGAACAGTGAATATGGAAGATTCTTCCCTGCCAGGCTATTGCATGCAGGTGCTCAACTCTGTCAGAATACCCTAACAGTAGGGATGCTGCGATACCGATACTAGTACTCGTAAGTGCTCAGATGCCTAGCCCGATACCCGAACCTCCGGTATCAGGAAGCCGGGCAGTGAGTCATTACACGATGCCCGGCTTCCTGATTTACCGGGCGGTGTGAAATTACTCGCTGCCATGCTTCCTGTCTGGTCGGAAAGATGACCAATGAGGAAGCTGGATGGTGAGTCATTACCCGCCCCCCGGATTCCTTATTGGCCAGAAAGCCAGCTTCATGCTCCCTCGTCACCGGGCACCGTGTAATGACTCGCCACTTAGCTTCCTGATTGGTCAGGAAGCTGTCCAATCAGGAAGCCAGGCGGCGAGTCATTACCCGTCTCCCGGCTTCCTGATTGACACCTGGTGACAAGGAAGCATGGAGTCGGCTTCCTTGCTAATCGGGAAGCCAGGTGGCAAGTCTTTACACGCTGCACAGGTAATCAGGAAGCCAGGTGGCGAGTCATTATACGTCGCCTGGCTTCCTTAATGGGACTTCCGGTATCTGTATTCGGTATCGGCGAGTACGGGGAAAAAATATTGGTACTTGTGCTCGATACCTAAAAACCGGTATCGGTGCATCCCTACTGAACAGTGACTGCAACTGACAATACTCACTGAGTGACCTAGTTCTGCTGACGTGGCCAAAACTGGAGCTGTTTTTGGCTCTGCTGGTACCACCCGGCCAGACAAAAGTGAATTATTCAATCCAGGACTCCTTATTATCTGTTTATTGGGAAACCTATGCCCCAATGGGTTTGCCATAAACATTGGAAGCACTCCACTACCTTGTTGGTTTATTAAGACCTTGTTTATAGCCCCAATGCTGGTAGAACTCCATATAGCACTACTGGCCAGTAGGATAGGTATCTGGTTGCCATAATTTGGGTAACTTTGTCTCCTAAATCACAGTTTTATATTCGTTTATACAATATCTGTGTTTCCAATTGCATCCACTTTGTTAGTGATTAAAGTGATAATAAAGTCAAAATGTTTTTAAGCTATGTCAAATGCTGATTCAATTCCTTCAACAGATGCTGCATATTGTTGCTTAAACGTTTTAGCTTCCTGCAGAATCAGCTGTTCCCCTGAGCACTGGCCCCGATATCCTGTGTTAGGGTGACTCCTTTCCCTTGCAGGGTTCTATGGAGCCACCCTTTTGTGTGCTAGTAAGCTGTGTGTGTCTCCACAAACACACAAGCACAGCAAGGCAAGGCACTCCCCTACTCCTTGCTCCCCTCTCCTCCTTCCTCACTTTTCCCTTCTCCAAGATAGTAGGTGGACCGCAGCTGGAGACTGAGCTGTCCCTTGTGATCTTGTTCTGGACAGGAACTTCAGGGAAGTGGAACTTGAGTTGGAGTTGTTTGGAAGCATGATGACTGTAAGCGCATGGGCAAAAATGTAAGGAAATACTTTGCTGGGCGATGTATATTTGTTTGATCCGGATTCATTATTGAGAGCTTAAAGTGACATTAAACCCTCAGATTTTTTAACATAAACCAATACTGTAATGTGTGCCTTACTGTAATCCATGGTAGTTTCCCTTCTCTTTGCTGCTCTTCCTTTTAAATCTGTATCTGTTCTCATGCTGGGCAGAACTTCTGTTTTGCAGCAGACTGCCTTGTCTCTGGAATGGATACATGGTGTCTGTGTGTAGGTTTACAACCTGAGCCAGCACTACAGGAAGAGGCACTCAGCTGCAAAGGGAAGTTCTCCCCCAGCATGAGAAGACATGAGGATTTAAAAGGAAGAGCAGCAAAGAGAAGGGAAACTACCATGGATTACAGTAAGGCACACATTACAGTATTGGTTTATGTTAAAAAATCTGAGGGTTTAATGTCACTTTAATACTACTTTAAGAGTGTGTTTTGCTGTATGATATTGCTATTTGGTTTTCCTCCATTTAGGAAGGGCATTTGCTTTTCATTAAAACCCATTATACCCCACCAGGTGTGTTGTTGTGTCGTGGGTCAGGACTGGGCAGGTCACCTTTGGAGCGGGACAGAAGAACCTGAACATTCTAGTGCAGTGGTTCTCAACCTGTGTAACCTCAGGACCCACATTTGTCCTGGGTCATTAAGTCGTGACCCAAGTCGCACTGCACTGGAACGCACGGCATTGCGGTACTGCGGATTTCGGTGTGAGCGGTCAAACTGTGGGTGGGAGGTATGTATGGGGTACGATTCAAATGAATGGCAATGCAACACACCTTCTGCACCAGAATACACGGTAGGTGCGATTGCATGGTAAGGTGCATTAATTGCACAGGACTGTGGGATTAACACACTGTACTAGTGTGAACGAGCTCTCAAAAACACTGTCAGACACACACAACCACAGACACAATCTCACACACTCACAGACATTCTCACATACACACTCCAAAATAAATTTAATTTTTGTTCTTTTTTTTTAAGATCCACCCAGTCTCCCTATCTTACAAGAACTGGAGTGGATCCTCAGCCTGGGGTCCAGAGTGGGCTGCTGTGCTGTGATGGAGCTCCATTCACATGTGTATTGCTAGTACAGCTCCCTTGCATGCCCTATAGAGGTGCCGGGAGCCAGAATGTGACATCTCTCCGGTCCAGGCACCTCTACAGGACACGTGAGGGAGCTGTAAGCAATGCACATATGGATGGAGCTCTCTGGCGGCCATAGCACCATCCCACCCCACCTCAAGCTGACACTCGGCAACGGGCAGCATATTTTGAATGGCAGCTTTGTGTGAGAGCTGACAGTACTGTGCTAGGGGGAGGCTGAGGAGCCTCTCACCTAGAAAAGTGGAAGGCATGTGGTCATGACCCACCAGTTGAGAACCTAGGTTCTAGTGGCTCCTTCGGGGGTGATCACTACAAATGACATGGTAAAACTTACTTAAAAGTTTAAGTAATTGGGTTTAGATTTACTTTAACTGTTTACCACTGAATGGTCTTCTCTGTTGGCATTTCTAAAATAAACATAGATTATTATTATTTAGATTGGAATCTCTCATGGGCAAGGCCCCCTTTTCCATCTTGTCTTGATTTGTATTGTAACTGTAATGTCTTCTTATACTATAAAGCGCTGCGCAAGCTTTTGGCGCTCTATAAATCCTTTATAATAATAATAGTAATACTAGATGACCTTTCTTAATATGAAAAAATATTCATTCTGACAACTCAGCGTCAGAAACTGTAAACGTATATCAAAAATCATTCCAAAGATAAACCCTGATAAAAGGCATCTTTACCCAGCCCCTCCGAAAATCATCATGATTACAGCGATCCCCAACACCCCCAGAGCCGGCCTTTTGCCAACCATGAAATAGTCATATCCACCATTCATTACATGGGATGCGTCACTGTCATCGCGCTGACATGACAGATCGCAAAAAGGCGAACTTCCAGATAACTTATTCTCTCAATTTATCTTTATCTTCTTCCTTGTTTGCCGTATTTATGATAACAGAACAAGCCTATCCTTTCCCTCCTTTCATCGGGCTTACGCACCAATGCACAACAGCCACTGGCAATAGAACAAGATGGCTGTGAAAAAAATGCAAAAAATTGGCACGCAAAAAAAAAAGGTGCACCAATAAAATGGCCTTAAAATGCATAAAAAAATAAAAGATAAGATGATAAAACAAATGAAGAACTGGAAGACGATTTATCTTCCTGTTTACAGATAGCAAGTGGCTTTGTTTTTATGTGTTCACTTCAGTCTGCTATTCCATAATTTATTTGAAAGAAGATGAGAAGTAATGTAGATAAATGATGAAATGTCAGGGGCTGACTCTCTTAAATGAAGCTATTATGGTCAAAGAAAAAAACGTAAAACCTGCAAGTCATTATAAGAGTGTTCTACTTGTCAGTTAAGTGAAAAGGCCTGAAATGATTTCTCGTTTATTTGTCATTGCCGTTATTAAAGCTGTCTTTTTGGTGCCGTGAAAATGAATTGAAGACTTTATTCGAGGTAAATTTGTACTAAAGCCTTCAGATGTAGCGTGTATGAACTCACTGAGGCAAGGAAACAGCTTAAAAGCTGAAATATTACAAGGAGGCAAGAGCCGGAGTCTTGAAACATGGAAGATATAAAGTCAGAGATCCTTGCATAAATAACTAAGACTCTGATCTCTTGAGAGAAGGCGCGCTTTCATTATTTCACAGATCCGCCGCAACAAAGGCGACGCGAGGCTCCGCGGCACGCCATCTCCGATGGAAGATGGGTACCCTGCGATGGTCGCTGTGTCAAAAGTGACCCCGAACATCACAGAAGATTAACGAGAGTGCTAATTGCAATCATGAACTTGATGGGATTTTGTTTGGTGTGCGTTGAGATGATGAATAGTAGTTGACAAATAGTCATGTGTTTGTTTATTTCTTTTTTTAAGGCGATCGGTCTGCGCTTTTTTTTAAAGGAAACGTTAACATTGTGAAAACCGGAAAAAAAGGGATTGAGACTAGGGATGAGCGAATCTAATTGGGTTCGGTTTGCAAACTTTGCGCCAAACCCTATTGAAATCTATGGGGGATGAATTTTGTTTTTCGATTCAAGCCTGCTCAAAACTTTGACCGCTGCCCAAGGCTGTCCTTATAACGAGACAGCCCGAGGCGGTTGCCTCAGGTGGCATCTCACTAGGGGGCAGCCAGGTGCTGAGGGGTGGCAGTGTGCATCCCCAGCATACCAGGCTGCTAAGAGCTTTAAGCAACCTGTGATGGCTCTGCCCAGCATCTTGCCTAGCTCACTGACATCACCAGTTGCCAGGAGCTGAGTAGGTTGCTCTGGCTTGTGTCCCGCCGAGCTCCTGGCAACCAGTAACATCAGTGAGGTGGGCTGAATGCCAGACAGAGCCGCTGACAGCACGGTCCGGCATCCGCAACACCCCCGCCGCTCTGAATGACAAATCAGCAGAACAACTGCCTCGCCCTCAGTGAACATTCCCTGCCAGCACCACTCCCAATCCCCCCGCCGCAATGACAGCACATCGCCTCAGGTGGTGAATACCTTAAGGAAAGCCCTGCTGCTGCCCCTCCCCCCCCACTGACCCAATCAGTTGTGGAGAGGTGCTTTCTTCTCCCCACAGCTATACTTCACAAAGGGTCAGGGAATGCCCCCACTGCAGTTTGGAGTGGGGAACATCAGTCACTGTTTTGAGCGCACTTGGGTGAACTTAGCACCAAACCCAGGCTCATCTCTATTGGTTAGCAAGGTATTGTCAAGAAAAGGTGTGGAAATCCAAGCACTGCCATGGGGGATATGTACCAATGCCAACATTTTAAAAAAATACAGTATCTAACCTTACAATAAATCATCAGCTCTTATCAGTACAGGTGCATGAGGCCATATCATGTAAATTGTGCCTGGGATACCCAGCTGCTGCATACAGCTGCTCATAAAAATGAATGTCTGCTGGCAGCCGTATACAAGTGGGGGTGTAAACGTGCGCATGTGTAAAGCTATACGCCTCTTTAAGGAGGTTGGGCTTCCTCCTGACAAACCTGCACCCAATTTGAAATCTTCTGCCTCCATGTGCTCCAAGATGGAGACTCTCATAGTTTAGAGTTAGGACCACACTATAAGAGGTGCCTTGGCGCGGCTGTGCGGCTTTCACATTTTCTGCAGAAGACGTGTATACAAACCTCCTGTTATTAACCTTAGTGGTGAGACAAGTTGTTTTACATGCTGGTTTGTGAGTGTGCCATGATACCTTTCTACTGTTTTGCTATACGCCTCTGGACGCACACTGTCTTATGCAAGCAGCGGTATAAACTCGCATACAGTCGCTACAGCCATTCATTACTATTTGCGACTGTTACGTGGCAACTGTGTATCGATGCAAAAAGCATTTATGTCACCAGCACACTTCAAGCCTTCATCCTGAACTGTCTTTATTGACGTTCATTCAGCTTGTCAAATACCAATTATGCAACGTTCTCGAATCTCGCAACGTCTCTGCATCAGACATAGTGGCAACCTCAGGGTCCCTTCATCTGCAGTTCAGGATGAAGATATGAGGTGTGCTGGTGACATAAATACATTTTGTCTGGATAAAAGTTGGTACCATCTGCTGGTCACTATTGCACCCATTTAAAAGGCTCATCAGTCAGGTGTGCAATGGGGATATCCACATGAAGCTGTGATTTCCTGGTGTGGAAATACATCCACAATTTACATTATTAGGTTTCATGTTCCCATGTGCTTGAGTCCTAATTGTGACATGTGTGGCTAGCATTGCAATCTGCTTAGATCTAATGAAAGATGTTTTAAATAGCTTAGACGCTCTTTTGAAATTACTTGCAATTAATTGCTAATAATAGCTATTAATTGCTAAACAGGTAGAGTGAATTGCTCCCTATTGTGTAGACTAAACAAGTAACATGTAGAAGCAATTCATCTCTTATGATTACACAATGCTCCAGTTGTGTGCAATTGATTACCACGACATGCTGCCCCACAGGGAGCCAACTGTTCAATCTGTTTAGCGATTGATTGCTACTGTTAGCGATTTCAGTGCATTGATTAACTTACTAGAGATCGTCTGTGTAGTTCTAGTTTAACATCCTTGGATTCCTGGTACTACCATTTGGCATGATGTTTCTGGATGCAGCTACCCCAGAAGGAGTGTCTGTGAAGTGCTGGCTGATTTCAGCTGATATACGGCTGAAATCAGCCGTACCAGCCTGAAGTGAATAGCCGAACTGTGTTCGGCTCACTTCACTTCTGATCGGTCATTCACTCGGCTGCCCTCGGCAGCTTTGTGAATAGACCCCTATGTAAGTGGATGCTAAGTTATTAGAGTGAACCTATGTTTTGACTATGCAAAAAGCAATGGGTTTTTATTTAGAACTGGCAATTTACACAGCACTTTACATACTGCACGTTCAAGGAACTTATAATCTACAGGTGAAACTCGAATAATTAGAATATCGTGCAAAGTTCATTTATTTCACTAATGCAACTTAAAAGGTGAAACTAATATATGAGATAGACTCATTACATGCAAAGCAAGATAATTCAAGCCGTGATTTGTCATAATTGTGATGATTATGGCTTACAGCTCATGAAAACCCCAAGAACCCCAAATCCACAACCTCAAAAAAGTAGATTATTACATGCAATCAATAAAACAAGGATTGTACATAGAACAATATCGGACGTCTGAAAAGTACAAGCATGCATATGTACTCAGTACTTGGTTTGGGCCCCTTTTGCAGCACTTACTGCAATTACTTTTGCACGATATTCTAATTATTCGAGTTTCACCTGTATGGTCCCTATCGCCAATTAACCTTCCAGCATGTCTTTGGAGTGTCGGAGGAATCCCACACAAGCAAAGGGAGAACATGCAAACTCCTTGCAGGTAGTGTCTTGACTGGGATGCAAACCAGGGACCAAACCAGGCTGGTCATGTGTTGCAGCAGGCTCTTTACCCCAATACATAGTGATTGAAGGGAGCGTTTGTGACACCCCCTCAGGTGGTGGACTCATGACACCCTGCATTCATGGTAGAGTCCTCATTGTTCCAGGTTCAGTGACTTTGGGCATCATTGAACCCAAATGACTGGGGACACCTTGTGTGAGAAAAAAAGGATAGTGCGTTTTCTGTTACTAAAAACCGGTTGGGGGACCTTTTTTAAAAATATAAATGAACCCCGGAGCTGGGTTTAAAGTGAACCTGTTGCTTTGACCTGCACAGCCTCACTTTAAGACTAGAGTTGAACAGAATATTTCAGTAGCAGATCAATTGAGAAGCAGATGGAAAAAAAATGGCTCCCTATGGTGTGAACTACACCAGTATCATGCAGTAGTGATCAATCGTGCACAACTGGAGCACATGCAAGAAAAATGGCTCCTACATTCTTCTTGTGTACCTTACATCACAGGGAGTCCTTTGTTTCCTCTGTTTAGTGTTTGCAAAATGTTAGAAATTTTTGTAGCGCAATCAAACTACTAAACATTGCCTGTGCGGCTCTAGCCTAATTTTGTTTGAATGTATGTGTTCTTTACTTCACTGGAATATATTTGTTCTGCATTCATTTCAAAACTCAATTAAACAAAAGCCTGTAGGGAGAGGCATCCACTTTTTTTCTTTTTTTAAGGCGACTTTATGAAAGCAAACAGCAAACAGAGAGGCTTGCTGACTGACAGGAGCGTTATTCGCTGGGCGGAATGACAGAGTAACGGGACACTAAGTAGGTCACAGAGAGACATCAGTCTTGTCCAGCAGAGCCTGCAGTCACGTAGCTCACAAAGAGCCTCTCACAGTTATCACCTGAACAAAATCAAGTCACAAGAGGTTACTGTCAGTGTGCCTGACTGGCGGCTGGCAGGATTAATGGCACAGGGGACTCGGCGGATCAGGTTAGCAAAAGGCAACAACATGTTTTTTTTTCCCCTGTAATTTGTTTTTACAATTGTTATGTCACCTGGACTGGAACAACCTGTCTGTTGCTGGGGGGCCTACAATTCCCAGCGTGCCTTAATATTCACACAAAGCTGTCAATGTTTTAAATGAATTTCCAGTAACATACGGAAAGTGGCATATTTAAATAGAAATGGTCAATACTGGGCATATGCAAGAACCTGAACATTCAGTTTTAAGTCAATATGACTGAGAAGTCTTACTTATGAAAGATTTGTATTTGTCCCCTTATTTAGCTTTTTTAAACTTGGCTGAACCCAAGGCGCAAGTGGAGTGACAGGGGTCAACTGTGGTATGATTTGACTGACGTTACTGGCTCATGCAAAAATCCATACCGCACACCTAACCAGTATACCCACTTTCTTTGTGGGTGCTGAAGTAACCTGCGGGTGGCACCTCATAACTTCAAGTAGAAAATATCATCCAACAACACCTTAATTGACATTTAGTCATAGCAAGCATGCCAGATAAGAGCAACGTTTCGAGGATTTGAGACCTCACAGAGTCTCTTCATCAGACAACAACTGATCTTTGTCAGAAAAGAGCCAAGTTTCGAGACCTTGCAGGGTCCCATTATCAGGCAACAAGTGACTTTGCATAAATCCAAGTAGAAAATATGTCACCAGCACACCTATGAATCCAGCAATGCCTTTATTGATATTTAGTCAGCATATCAGAAAAAAGCAATGTTTCGAGACCTTGCAAGGTCCCTTCATCAGGCAACAAGTGGCCATTGTAAAAAAAAAAGAAATGTTTGCAAGACCTCGCATGGTCCCTTCATCTGGTGGAGGAAGCCTGTGAGATCTCCAAACGTTGATATTTTCTAAAATGCTGATTGAACAACAATAAAGGCGTTGCTGGATGAAGATTCCTAGCTGTGCTGGGGACACATTTTCTACTTGACTTAGGACTGTTTCCCAATTCCTGAGAGTTCTTAAAACGCAACTCCAGGCTATTTTTTTCTTTTCTAAAAAGGTCCTCTAGAACCAGCAATCCTGGTGCAATACTCACCACCTTTTGCATGTTCTTCCCCACAGTAATTCCTATCTGCCACTTGATGTCCTCGTTCTCCCTGTTTAAATGATGCCCAGTGACATTCAACCCAGTTGACTGAGGACATTCTGTGAGGGTGGAGTGTCAGGGACCCATCTGCTAAGATGACATCATGATGACATCCTGTAGACATGTGCGATTTGTCTCGGAAAAATTCGTTTTTCGGACGAATTTTCGTCATTCGGAGATTCGGATGAATTTCGGAATAACAGAAATGACGAATGAAAACAAATCCAAATTTTCGAAAACTTAATTTCTGACAAAATTCATTAGTGTACAGGTCTAGCACCCAGTAATCATGTGTAATGATCCAAGAGCGGTGTTGGTGTCATTACACTGATCTTGGCCTCACTAATGATCACCCACCACCGAGAGTAGATTGAAGAGGACCTTACACTTCACATGAATAGCCTGAGGACATCTGGAAAATGTAGTGATAAAAAAGGCAGAAAATACATGTGGGGGGACCTCTAGGAGGGAAAGGGGACATTTGGTTGGTGGTCAAAGCCCAGAATTTGGCTTTAACAGTGTAAAATAACAGAACCCAACTCTGGTTTTCTTCTTCTTTGACACTAATATACATAAGACAGTGTGAGGTCAGGCAATGTACAAAGCTCAAACTCTCAGAGTTTCGGTGACCTTTTTTTAGCAGAATATAACAGGTGCCAGGATACGGAAAAAAATCACCATGTGGGGAGGGTAGTGTTAGATGCACAACAGATTTAGATGAACTTGACTAACAAATTAAATCTGAACTCCAGCTAACAAATTGTAAACATTTAAACAGTTTTTTTTCCTTGTGGGATAATAATTTACATAAATTAATAAAAACTGACCATTGTAAGCCCTCCTGTCGGTGTTAAATGGTCTGCCTCAACCCTCGATCTGCCACTTTTGCTGGACAAGGAAGCTGAAAAAATAACAGACTTACTGGCCGGATCAACATATGAGGGCTTTTCCAAACCAAGTGCGTTTGGAAAAGCAGAGCAATTACAGAACATATCAAAAATGCATCCAATGTATTCCAATGGTACTTTGGGCTCTAGTTTACACCACAGCATCCAGTTCCATAGCATGTGGAAAAACTGCAGCATGCCCTATTTTGTCTGCTCTGGAACGCACCAAAACACATGCAAATGCATCGAAAACACATACAAACGCCCTGGAACTCACTGAAAGCCCACTTTAGGCTTAAACAAAAAAAGTCTGGAACGTGGAAAATATGGCAAAAATGCAGCAAAACACACTGCACTGCACGTGTGGAAACTCATGCAGATCTGGTCTGCATTTGGTGTGAACAGGCCCTGAAAATAAACTGCTTACATGATGGGGGAGCAAAGGGGTGACCTATGCAATGATGTCCTTTCATTGGTTAGGTGTCTGACTTTGTAGTGTGGGCGTGTGAATCTCAGCAGAAGCTGGTGGTTGTCTCAGTTATTTTGGCAGGTAAAATAGTTCATGTTTCATCTTAGTATTGCTATGTGGCTGAAGTTCCGCTTTAACAGAAAAAAGAGAAATGAGAAAACAACTCAGGAATAAATGTATGAAGGAATTTCATGCTGAAGAAAACAGTGCGCTCATTAATAGTCTCAGGTCTGCAGTGCCTCCAGCACATACGGTAGTATACTGCCGTATCCTGCAGCCTTCATTCCGCTTAGTTCTCACTATAATAAAGTACTGACAAGGCTGACGTGATCTGTCCTGAAAGCGTAGCCGAGATCCAAAATCATGTCATGTCACCTTTATTACGCTCTTTGATCAGATTATGCCTCACCTTCATGCCCAGGTTTGGAAAAGAGAAACAAAATGACTTATGCTGAGGGCAGGAGATATGCTGGAGGAAGTGCAATGTGTGGTTGGAAAATATGTTTCCGAATGATACATCAAATTTTTTTAGCATTAAATTGCCTTTTGCATTTTAAAGGGCCTCTCCACCCAACTGATGTTTTAGATTTCAATGGGCACCAATATATTAGATTATTAAAGCAGTAGATATATGCAAAAACATAAAAAACGTGTTAAAAGCGGATTAAACTTACCTGTGTCTTCCCTGTGCGCTGCCGTCAGAAAATTTGAAAATTCTTGGGCGGCCGCAAAGCATCTTAGGGCGGGTGCATGCGCAGTTCCGATTTTCGGGCGGGAGACGAGGACAGACACAAGGCAAGTCTATGGAGGGCGTGCACCCGCATGCAGACTCCGTGGGACAGGAAGTGCCAGCAAGGACAGAGGAGTCAGCGCTGGATCAGAGACCCGCAGCAGCGCTGGAGGGACAGATGAAAATGACAGGAAAGAAGAAGATCGACTTTTCTACTAACGTTGTGTCTGCTTCTTTTTAGAGAAAACAACTTTTTAAAATAAAAACAAATTTTTACGCAGTTTGCGTTAATGCACCTGGAATGTATAGGGCTGATTTAAGCTGAAACTTCAGTGGAGCATTAATTGCCCTAAAAAGATAATAGCCTTTTACAGCATTACCCAAGCAGGGAACTGACGTGTAAAGAGTATTGGCTATTATTTTTGTTTGGGAGCCAGAGGTCTGAACCATTTATTTCTCCCTGTCTGACACTCGTCGCTGTGATCCCTTAAATTCCCCCAAAGCATTTCCCCTGGATCCCAGAAGGGCAGCCATGATGTCGAAGCCCATACAGTGATGGATGGGATGCAATGCATCATGTGATGGATAACTCTGTAAGCATAGTACTTAATCCTTCTCCTTGTAATAGCTGAATTATCATCGAGATTTATGAGAATGTCACTTTCATCTTCTAAGCACCATTCATGTTTTTTTTTTTTTTAAACTTTCCCTGCAAAAAATATGCATCAGTCCCATTAATTCTAATTATCATGGTTCATCTTCTCTGCAGTTCTGCTCCCCGGAACCTTTCAGTGCAAATTAACGTACCAAAAAAGTGTATTAATTAATATTTGTAGCTTTTCATTTTTTTTTTGTGCAAGTGTGTGTTGTGTGCGGCAGCAGCTGGTGGTACAGGACGTCGATGTTGAATCTTTGCCAAAGCAGGGCAGATGCAATTTTGTTATCTCTTGCGTAGTCATTTACGCATATTAATTTCAACAATTAGCCTTTTACTGGTCCTTCATGAATCATGCAGGAGGGATCTGCAGAAAAGAAGAGGAAGAAAGTTCCATGACAGGAAACAATCGGTTAATACTGAAAATGAAGAAGGAAGTGGGATTTACATGTAATTAATTGCTTAATGTTCCTCAAGGCCAGAAATAATAGAGCTATAGCAGTATCCCTGGGTGATGTGTATTGGAAGGCTACACACTGTAGAATTGTATTTATACATCTATCTATCTATCTATCTATCTATCTATCTATCTATCTATCTATCTATCTATCTATCTGTCAATCAATCTCTCTATTATCTATCTGTCTATCTGTCTATCTATCCATCTATCTATCTATCTTTCTATCAATCTATCTATCTATATATCTATATATCTATCTATGATCTATCTATTCCCTCCTTATCTATCTATCTATCCATCCAGCTATTTTCTTTCATTCTTTTAATCGTTATTCTCCTGTCTATCTATCTTTCTATCTATCTATCTATCTATCTGTCTGTCTGTCTGTCTGTCTGTCTGTCTGTCTGTCTGTCTGTCTGTCTGTCTATCTATCAATCATCTAATCTGTTAAAACAAGGGGTCCAATCAAGTGATCTACAGATTTGCATAGCAGGCAACTATTTATCCCTGGGTTCTCAATTAATGTGAAGTACTGGGATAATTAAAGTGCTGAGACTTGGTAATGTAGTCAACAGCATTGCTACAAGTCCTCTCATTCCTGTGCATTGTTAATCAGGATCCAGACAAGTATAGAACAAACATGCGGCCCCCTGCCCCACACTGTGCAATAATGGCATTCTGAATTCAAGTAGCCGGGCCATCTCACAAGTGCATGTCACCGTCAGACCACACGAAGCCGCAAACTCCTGATGAAGCTTACCTGCGACATTAATTCATTAAAATTAATTATGCGAGATAAGTCCATATACTGAGGACATGCAGAAATGTTTTTTTTTTTGCAGACAATCTGGTTTGTCAGCTGTAACCATCTGTAGTAGCATAGAAGGTATGCACATATGCTGCATTTTCCCATGCTGCTTTTGGTTCTTTGTGACAGATGGAAGACTTTGGGTGAACATCTTACGTCTGTCAAGTTGTAAACCTGGTGAGGGTATGGCAGAGTTTGGTGAATAAGAGGGACACATGGTGAATTTTAGACTCTAACACAAAATTGTGCTTGTGTGATGGGAAAATTTGCGTCGTGTAGAGTCAGAGCCAAATTCAGGAGGCTTGTCTGATAAATCCATTAACTAATTCTTTTCTGCTGGATTCACCTCCTTTTTTTGAGCAGAACAGTTTTCAGGTATTAGTGATATGATCATGAGGGGTGAGGTTCAAGTTCGCCTCAACCATAGGCCCATGGTGAATCCCTGGGATTTGTGAAGTATTGCCTGAAGAGTTAGCAGGTTCACCACCAGAAATAAGAAACAACCTATTGTACATAGCACTTTCTCTGCTTAGCCAAGTCACAAAAGCCAAAATCTGAAGGAATGGATAACCCAGACTCCTCACTATAAAAGGCTGAGCTCCCAGCAGCCATAATGTTAGATTTTCGTAGCTGTTAGGAAGGGCAGATCATTCTCTGTAGGGAGATATACTAAGAGATACACTAAGAGATATACACATTTTATTAAATGATTAATGTAATTAATAAAATTAATTTTTGGCATTGGTACATGTCCCCTATGGCAGTGCCTAGCCTCCCAGGCCTTTTGTGTGACAATAACTTGTCTATTAGCCATGACAATGGCCATAATAGCCTCAAACATTGAGAAAGATTCCGAAAAGTGTTCTAGAACCAAGCCCAGGAAGATTTGCTCATCCCTAATAATCATTTGACAAACTTCAGATTCTTACCCATGGATGAGAAAATAACTTGTTGAGTCCCGATGATTATGTTTGGGGATGCAGCTTGAGCCCTTCAGTATCCTTCATCTCTCTCCCCACCCCAGCACCCAGAAAGCCCAGCGCTATGTGTTTAACTCCACATAAGAAGAACAGTATGGGGTCTATTCACAAAGCTGCCGAGGGCAGCCGAGTGAATGACCGATCAGAAGTGAAGTGAGCCGAACACTGTTCGGCTATTCACTTCATGGCCGGGCCGCTCGGCCAGCTTCGGCTTTTAGCGCGGCTCGGCCGAGCCGATGCATATGCGATCGGCTCCACCGAGCCGCTCGGCAATGATCGGGAGCTGTACGGGCTATTGTGAATAGCCCGTACAGCACCCCCTCGGTTCTACTGAACCGAAGGGGTCCTGGGGCCGAAGCTAGCCGAAGGATCGGCCGAAGCTACGGCCAGATCCTTCGGCAGCTTTGTGAATAGACCCCAATGTTTTCCTGGAAGTTCAGCTTTAATCCCTCCTTGTTCTGAACAACATTGTGTCAGCACCATGGAGAGCAATTGTCAGCAGACAAATGAAAGGCCTGATCTGGTTATTTAGAAGAATTGCCCTAAAATTCACCCAAAAATATTCACCCAGTTGTGCAGCGCATAATAGATAGAGCAAATGGGCAGAAACACCATTCAATCCCATTGAATCACACTTAAGATGGCCATACACCTTACAATCTGGTTGTACAACCAAAACTATGTGATAGGAGGACTTAGTCTAATATTCCCTTTAATTTGTTTTCTATCAGGTAGGCCCCTTCCCTCCATAGTTGTTGGTAGCTCTACAGGAGATTGTACAATAAGATTGGAACTTTAGGTGAATGTCTATTAATCAGGGATATCCCTATAATGAGGCAGCCTGTAGCTGTTGCCTCAGGTGACATCTCTTCGGGGCACAACGTGTGTGTGTATGCAGCAGGCAGAGTGGTTGGCGATTCTGCTGTGCAATGTTTGCCTGCCACCCCTTTTCCAGCCAGAGCATCCCAGAGCCAGGCGGGAAGATGTGTAAGGGCCAAATACATATCCCCACCCAGCTCTTAGCAGCCTGGGACACTCTGGCCAGTATCCCGTCCAGCTCCTGGCAGCCAGTGACATCACTGGGCGGGATCAAGGTTGCCCATGTCTGGGATTCAGCCATCCAATCACTCACTCTCTCTCCCTCACACACATTACAGTCTACTGCATGTGCAATGCTAAATTTATACACTCAGAGCCAGGATTGTGTACAGGAGGAACTAGTGTGAGTGTTTGTTTTTCCATATCACCCTTAATGTCCCTCATGCCAAAAAAACATAAATGTCAGCAAACAATTTGTGACTTTTTTTGAAATGTTGTGCTTTGGCCCATTCACCAAGATCTGAAGTGTATGGCCCTGAATCAGGGATACAAGATGTCACTCTTCACTATCTCTCCTCACTCTCTCCCCTGGCTATCTCTCCTCTCTCTCCTGGTTGTCTCTATTCTCTCTCCCCTGGCTATCTCTCATCTCTCTCCTGGTTGTCTCTACTCTCTCTCTCCTGGCTGTCTCTCCTCTTTCTCCTGACTGTCTCTACTCTCTCTCTCTCCTGGCTGTCTCATCTCTCTCTCCCCCCTGGCTGTCTCTCCGTGCTCTCTCCCCTGGCTGTCTCTTCTCATGTTCACTCTCCTGGCTGCCTCTCCTCACTCTCTCTTCTGGCTGCCTGTCCTCACTCTTCATCCTGGCTGTCTCTTTTGGCTCTCTCTCCTGGCTGTTTCTACTCATTCTTTCCCCTGGCTGTCTCTCCTCACTCTCTCACTCTGTCTCCTGGCTGTCTTTCCTCACTCTCGCTCCTGGCTCTCTACTCTCTCTCCTGGCTGTCTCTCCTCTCTCTCTCCTGGCTGTCTCTCCCCTCTCTCTCTCTCTCCTGGCTGTCTCTCCTCTCATTCTCTCTAACTAGCATTTTGTTTGGATTTTGTTTTCAGTGACAGGGTCACTTTAAGCTTCACTACCTGGAAACTAACATGTACCCTGATAGACAGAGAGTGGCACTGTGCACCTTAGGCTTCTGCCATCAGTACATTACTTTGTGAAATAGTCTCATTAAAACCTTCCAGCCTTCCGAGCTGTAGAGATTACTGGATGGCAGTTGAATGCCTTTTACCTGTTGCTTGGAGTTTGCTCAATTCAGTTCAGTTTAGGTGATACTGTCCCTTTTAATTTTCCTGGTTGCTGAAGTGGATCGCATTGTCCATCAGACGGTTATTGTCACATTAGCATTTCCACTCCATTCTGATATTTTAATGTCATGTCTGTGGGGGGCCTGCAAAGAGGTGCTCAGCTAATCAAGACATTACACTGCTTTAATATGCATTGTTTTTCTGTCGCATCAAGTGTCTCAAAATCAAAATGGAGAAAAGAAAAAAAAAATCACATGAATTGTAAAAAAAATATAGAAAAAAAAAATGTTTGCCGAGCCACTCTATGAAAAAAAAAAGAAAGGAGGACATTGATAAAATATAGAGACTCGGAAGGGACTGCTGAGTGTCGGGCAAATATGGATGAAAAACCCCAGGAAAGGCACTGCCTGCGTGCTAACCCCTCTGATAACAACCTGTTACTATATGCACAAACTACATTTAAATGCTCCTGTGAGAGTTTTAACAGGTTCCAAATCAAGTTACTGTGGGATGCACAAGCCTCTCAAAGTAAAAAGAAAACTTCCTTTACCAACTCAAAGAGACGAAAATCCTCCTCTGTGCTCCCCCTCCCAGACACTGCAACTCACAGGTGGAGGGTTTTAGGAGCGGAAGCACTTCTGTCAATTCAGAAAGCAGTGGTCAGAACTAGATGTGGCCAAGTGCCGATTGAGAAGCTGCCGGCTTTTTAATCAACAGTGACAATGTGGCTAGCCCCCCCAACATCTTCATATCTCACTGTAGTGCAAGCAGGCAAAGCCTACATGAGCGTGACAATGCTGCTCTGAATTCTGGAGCAGTGCAGCAGTGTTGTCACCTCATTATAGAAAGCTGCATGAGGTGGAACTCCTTTGCAGGAATTACAGGTATTTGTGAGATTTCGTAGGGGGACTATAGAAAACTTTAATGCAGATGCACTTACAATTAAGTGCTGCAGCACTAATTTTGTTTTGTTGGGAGGCCATACTTTTACTTTAACTTAAAGGTTATGTATAGTGGTTTTTCTTACATTTCCTATTTTTATTTTTTAAGGTCAAGAATAAATAATTCTGTAAACAACTTAGTTAGATATATATGATCTATTGCTTAAATCTTTTATATTTCATTTCCAACTGGAGAGATGGTGCATCCCCTTTTCACGTTTGCTAGGCTACTCCATTGAGCTCGTTGGAAAATACAATTTGTTTTTTTATGCCAGACTTGGACAATGTTGGGATAGATCTATATCAGCAGGGAAATGGAGGGTAAAGATTAGAAGCTCTTTCACCAACATCTTGCTGCATATGTGTAGGGAGATTAAATGAGGTAGAAAGAGATATTTTGGAGCTTACACTGGAATTACACTACCATACAAAGTATAAGAGTGCAATCAGGAGAAGATGATTACAACAGGTCATCCTTGCAGTAACACTTTATGAGGCAACCAGGCTGGACACTTACTTGCTATCAGTCACTGCCTGTCTAATCTTCCTGTTGGCTATATTAGCCTGATTATAACAGGTCATCCTTGCAGTAACGTGATATGAGGCAACCAGGCTGTACACTCTCTTGCTACCAGTCACTGCCTCTCCAATCTTCCTGCTGGCTATGTCAGTCTACATTCCCGTGGGCGCTGGGTTCAAAAGACCATTTTGGCATTTAGTAGGCACACAAACCACTTTTTTTACGATCCTAATCTGATGTCCAGGTATTCATGACAACTTTACCTTAAAAAAATTGGGGCAGGTGACTTAGGCCACCAGGTTTGGAAGGGTTTGGAAGTGTGGGGAGGTTAGGGAGGGCCCACCACCAGACACCCCCAGCAATCCCGGATTCCAGAGGCATAGCCCAGTGTATATTATCTCTAATACTGTATATATCTGTTAAATTTAAAAGGAATCTGCCTGGGTACTAATAAAGGGGCTGATATTAAATCATATTATATATATCACTAACTACAAGCAAGATAGGTTAAAGTTAAATATTACAGATGGAGGAGTGCTTAGGGAGAGTGCCTCCAATAAATGATCTGCTCTGGGCCCACTAATGTCTTAAGGCTCAGTAAATGTGAAGGCTCAGTTCCTCAAACAAGCAAGGCATACTTTTGTTATATTTTACTTGGCCTCTGTCCAAAAGGTGCTAAATACCTTTATTGGCAGCTTTATTAAGTCACCCGACCATCTATGGGTTCTAAGATCTGTGCATCACCTGGAGTGTGGGTGGGACTGAAGCCACAGCGTCTTGCCCTGCCTTTGACATAACCACTGGGTCTCAAAGTTTAGCTCACAGCAGCCTTTGCGAATGCACAGGCATTGGGTGTCTCCTACATTGCCTCATTCTAGTGCTGCAACGTGCATCTGTTTAATTGGCATTTAGCACTCCCAGAAATGCTAAATAAATACCCATGTTGCCTACTGTATGCTATGGTTCACTCCACCAACCCCTAAACTATTGCAGGACTCACCAATGACATAGGGATAGAGGATGAAATCACAGTGCTCAGTGGGGAAAACAGGCATTTGACACTCCCAGAAGTATTGAATGCCAAAGTCTTTGGGGACTACTAACCTTATATCCAGATCATTTCAACCTCTTCGGCAGCTTCATACTCCATCTTGCAACATTTCCAATATGGCTGCTATGTGACACACTTGCACCCACCGAGCACTGGTCAGTTCATGCCATGTTTGCCTGATCTTCAGGCCCTTATGTCACATTATAGAGAAGCAGAGGAGACAGGGAAGGGATAGGAAATTATGGCTCTTGGCAGTAAACGCAGTGTGACAGCGCACTGGCGGGATCGTCTGACACACAGTATCATTGGTGACATTTTCTCCTCATGATCTTTCCTGTGACACTGAGAAAGCTGACTACTGTCTGAGTCTCAGGACACTGTCGTTACCTGACCCTAGGCTTGTGGCATCAGCACGATGGAGACTTGACTTGGTATCAGGTGGTGTTATGCATACAGCCACAAGCTCCGGGGGACTGATCTGTCTTTCCCAGTCTTCAGTGAATGTATCCGAGTCACAGCATCAGCAGATTGTTCTAGAATGCTAAAAACTCTGCAGAAAGATGAAAGCATGTACCCCAGCATGTAACCAACACAGCTTTAAGATGCTCATGGTTTCATTGAATGGGTGTCTTGTATTTTATGTATCAAGGTTCCACAAGAGATATGAGTTTTCTTTGCTGAACTTATTAAAGATAGAATGTCCAGTTAATTCACATAGTACCATGCTGCGGGCAATTGCAAATTCTTCTGTGGATTGTTATAAAATATTTTTATTGTATAATTTTTTTAATGGCCAGGTTGTTGAGCTCTGCTGTATTGTTTCACTTTCTGAAGCTAGGAGATCTGCTCTTATACAAAAGAGATGCGTCCCCTAAACCAGAAATCAAGAATTTTATGTTATCTCTACCTGTACTGCTTTGAAGTGACCCAGTCAATAACCAAACAACTTCGAAACAGGCTACCAAGAAAAATAAAAAATTACTTTTTAAACAAAACCTTGTGTTCTGCACAAGGTAGTGATTGATAACCCAAATAGCATGGTATATGCATGCAAGATATCATCGACCAGGTCTTCTGGATATAATTAAAACATTTTAATAAAAGCCTATCTCTGAGGAAGCAAAAAATATCCCCTTCACACCAGCCGTGGCACAAAATGCACAGCACCTGGTGTGTGGTGCCCCACACATTGCCGATGCTCCAATCCTGGCACATCGCCCTGTGTACTTTTTTTCTTTGGAACTTTATTGAAATGTGACATTTAATTCAGTCCTTTGGACATAATGCAATGCAAGATGGTTGTTCCGCATCACATCCTGCTGCACTACATGGCATGCCTTACTTTTTTCAGCACATGCTACTGCATTTCCACTGCAATGCAGGGGTCTAATTGGTGGCCATTGCTGACAAGGCAAATTGCCTTGTGTTGCGTTTGGGCTGCATTTGAAACAACAGCCAGTGCGGCCCCAACGTATATGGTGTGAATGGACCTTAAAGGTTAACTGCGCATTAATTGTGTAGGGGATTGCGCAAAGCACTTTGACTTACCTGATCCCCACTTCTCTGGCAGTCGGTGCTCATATCTCTTCTTTCTGGCATGCTGGCTGTTCCTCGGTCATGTATAATGCATTGCTATGGATCCTGCATTAGACATGATGATCTCAGCGGGCCTCAAAGTGGATGCGCCAGTCTTGCAGCCTGCGGGAGTGGGTAACAGGTGCTTGACACAGGTCTCCTAGATATAAACAAGCAGTGAACCTGTGCATGGGGGGCCATACTGCAAGGCAAGGCCTTTGGCTTCCCTGGTGATAGTGACCCACTGCAGAAGGGCTCGCGACCCACTTTTGGGTCGCGACCCATGAGTTGAGAACCACTGGTTTAAACATAATAAAACTATACAATATACAATTCATTCCTGATAATGACTGACCACAATCCAGCCTGTGCATTTATTTAGTCCCGGGACCTTTTCAAAAGCTATACTTCCGAGGTAGCTACCTTGCTGATCTGCATTAAAACCAATGCCATATACCTTGCAGCACAGCTCATTATTACATATCGGCAACTAACATTTACATAAAAATTCCAGATCCTACAAAAGCAATCCAAACGATTCTCTGTTTGGGCAGCCACAAGCACTCCAAGGTCTAGCCTGCTTGAGAACATGTCAATCCTCTAATGCCTTGGTTCTCAACTGGTGGGTCATGACCGAAAAGTGGGTTGCGACCCAGTGTTCAGTGGGTCGCCTTGTGCCTTCCACTTTTCTAGTTTAAAAGCTCCTCAGCCTCCTTCTAGTGCAGCACTGTCAGTTCTCACACCAAGCAGCCATTCAAAATATGCTGCCTGGTGCAGAGCGTCGACTTGAGGTGTAGTGGGCTCGGGGTATGGCCGCAAGGGAGCTCCATCCATATATGCTTTGTTTACAGCTTCCTCAAATGTCCTGTAAAGGTGCCTAGACCGGAGAGACGTCACATTCTGTCTCCCGGCACCTTTACATGGCATGCAAGGGTACTGTACAAGCAATGCACAAATGGATGGAGCTCCAGCACAGCAGCCCACAGTGGTCCCCAGTAGGGATGAGCCGAACACCCCCGTGTTAGTGAAAAAAATATTTCTGCCCCGGGCACCCAGAACTCTGGTTACGCCACTGATGAGATTTTATAATTTGACCTTTAGCCCACATTCACACTGTGTGCATTTTGATGCTTAAGCATTGGGAAGCCCATTCATTTCAATGGGCTACCCTAGGAACCACAGCAAAGAAGCTCATGCAGCAGTTTGAACTGTGAGATTTACACATGTTGCCCCTGTGTGCTTGTCACCCGTTATTGCATGGGCCAAGATGCACTTTTGCTTGCAGTATTTGGGTGCTATTAACAAATAACTGCACTGCAAGTCTGAATGCGCTTTTTGCATCTTTCATGAATGCACACAAAATTGTGCAATTTTGGACACGTTCACATGCACATCTAGTGTGAATGTTATTGTTATACAGGATTTATATAGTGCTAACAGTTTGCGCTGCGCTTTACAATATAAGGAAGATATTACAATACAATTCAAGACAAGTTGTTAAGGAGGGCCCTGCCCCTGAGGGCTTACAATCTGAAAAGGAGGGGCAAGTGATACATGAGGAGGTAGCTGTGTGGGGATGAATTGTTTGAGAACGTGATAGTTCAGTGGTTAGGTTGAGGTGGGATAGGCTCCCCTGAAGAGATGAGTCTTTAGGGAACGCCTAAGGGCAGTCAAGGTGGGAGATAGACGGACAGGTTGGGGTAAATGTGGACTTAATACCTTTGTGCACTTTTTTTGTGCACTTTTTTTCAGATAATAGATCTATTTTTGCTGAAAATATTTATACAGTTATGCAGAAAGTGCCTGCACAAAAATAGGCACAACTTACTTAATTCAGCATAAAATGTCAGTGCTACCCAGCTGTTATGCCAATGAAGAATTTCACAGGTGTGCACGTAAATCTCCCACAAAGGGCTAACTAAAGGACGACGGGTAGAAATAGAGAGAATACGCCACATAGGGTTCTGCATATCCCCTCTTGCAAAGCACGTTTTGACATCAGTTGCTTTTTTAACTGAAAATTGTAGGTTTTCAGCTGATAAAAGCCGAGTTTAATTTTACCAACAGCAACAGACAGTGATCTATGGCTGATTTTATTAGACATGAACACTGATGGATATGTAATGCTTTGAATGCTTAGATCAACTAATGCCGGTAATTGTGTTTTCCATTTAAATTTCAATGTAAGAAATTCTAACACAATATTGGCACTCAGCAAAGCTACAATAACCCTGAAAATGCAGTTTGGCACTGTAATTATGGGGTGATTATTTGGGGATGAAAAAAAGTCTTACCCATGCATAAATAAAATCAATTCATAAATTGCATAACAATAGAGCTCTTGTACCAAATAACTTTAAATACCTTACTTAAAGGGACACTATTGAGGGCTTTCTGTAAGCATTCATTTTGTTGATTTAAGACTTTATTTTAAAACTATAGCAGGTTTTCATGTTTGTTTGGAGTCAGGTTATCCATCATCATATTGTTCTATACTGAGCTCTAAAAAAAATGAATTTGCTTTAAAATCTTAAAGCGACGCTGTCCGTGGATTACAAATTTTCAGAGAGAGGAACCCCCGTAAAAGAAGATGCTGAGAAGGTGGTAAGTCAAGTCTTTGGTCTCTTGCAGAGCATGTTCCCCACTGTGCTTTGTGGGCTCACCTGCCAGCTATTACAACACTACTGTGTCCTGTAGTGATATAGCTACCAGTAGAAGGAACCACAGAGCACAGCGGCAGATGCACTAAACAACATAACTGCAAGTGGTACTCATAGACTTGACTCATCTCCAGTCAGAGAAGTCAGGATTTAGAATCAGCATCTCTTTTACGGGCTTCTTCTGCCCACATTCTTATTGAATGTGTTCACATGGATAAGAGATTATGGATTCCACCTATGGGGAGTTTTTTTTGTTGTTCCCGACAATTTTTTTCCTTTAACAGCAGGGTATCTTTAAACTTCCATCCACCATTTTGCCCAGTTCTTAATGCGTTATTAAACCCTGAAGTGAAAAAACGATATAGTGTTGTCCACCATTGCACTTACCTTGTTGTTCTTCCTCTCCCACACTTGTGGTTGTTGTGCACTCCGTCTATCAAAAATCTGTCTTCTCGGGTTCCTTTCTTCAGGTGGCTCCATTCCTATACAGAGTCTCATGGAGCCACCCTTAGTTGCACGCTCCCCGTGTGCGTAAATTCACATGGCTTGCCTGCTCCTGTGTCCCCAGTGAGAGCGCTTGCACACACAGAAGTTAAAAGAAGCAGTATAGAGCAATCTTGACTCAGGGGCAGTGAGGCCATCAACAAAGTAAGTGTTGGCCACACAATTGTAATAAAATATACTTGATTTATAATAGTGAAAACATTAAATAAAGTTTAGTACTACTTTAGGTAGAGTCCATAAGCAGAACTTCTTTGTCTTATGCTTATGGGGGAAACTTTATTGCTATTGACAGCATTAAAGTTAAAAAAGAAAAATTAGAATGAAATAAAATTAATTAAAAATATATATTTTTTTAAGACCTCCACCCCCTTGTACATGTGCATATGATATATATACACGCATGCATCGGGTGTGCCCGCATATGAAAACATTGACTGCCTCCCCCATGCTAGGTATCACAGTGTATGCCCCAGTGAGAGCATTAACTCCAAGCCATTATTCATAGTTAAATCTAAATGATAGTTAACCATATACAGGGTCTTAAAGCATTGCCAATGGGCAATTTTGAGTACCAAAGTTTTTCGTCCATTTCACCGGTGCACATACTTTTGAGGCTTGACATGTTTGGTATCTTGTGCAAAAACAAAAAAATGCTCTGACAGCAAAGGGTTAATACTGTATATTCTTACAAGTAATTTTTTATTTATAGTTTGAATTTATTTTTACCATTTGATCTAAAGGGAACCTCTACAGAATGTGAACCTGGAAGGGCTCAGCACTTAGCATTTCCAGGTTCAGAGCTGTTAATATCTCAGCTGAAAATCTGGGTAGCTGATCGAGTGTAAATCTGGGCACTGCACAGCTGATCGAGTGCAGTCTGGCTGGAGCAGAGGTCAGGGGGCGATATAAGGGTTCTAATAGACCCCAGATGTTTCCATAAAGAGTACCTGTCAGCTGCCCAATGCTATCACATAAGGGGCTTGTTTGGCCTAAGACCTACTGTGGGGAATAAACATTTCTGGTGAGTTACACCCAATACAGGGGGGGCTTCTGGAGTAGATCACTAGAGGTGGGTGCAGCTGTTTTAAAAGGAAAACTATTACTACACTGTTATTTCAAGTGCCGCAGTTGCTGCGGAGAGGTGGAAGGTGAATGCGGTGTGTTGCTACATTAAAAGTATTACAGCCAGACATAGCCAGGCAACAAGTGTTTTCTGAAGGAGGTCAACAGTGATAGGCAGCATGATGTTAATTTATACTTCCCACTCCCCACTAGCAATCTTAAAACAGACATAAGGAAGGGCCTTGGTTATGCTGTGGGACTTAAAAAAAAACCTGCATCACAACAACTTTATCTTTGAACTATTACGTTAAAATAAGATATAAGCATAAATCTAGAGCTAAAGCAGCAATTTCTATACCGCGGTCACCCACATATACATACACGCAATCACGCAAAACGTTAGATTGTCTTTAAACAGGTACGTTTGGATGCTGCTAAGTGGATCAGTACTTTTAGTTTGGCACTTTGCACTATAGTTATGTTTATTATTGCCTCTAATTGACCGTTGTTTTTCAGGCATTAAAAGAGGAACATCCTAGAGATTATAACACTAAAAAGGCAATTAAAGCGCCAATTAAAAAGAGCTATTTTTGAAGGCACATTGAAAGAAAAGCAGGACATCCATCTTCCCCCCCCCCTCTTCGTCAGAGTGGCTGATTAAAGTGGACTATGTCCTCACATCTGTACTGAAAATATATTCATCAATTGATTAATCACTCAGGCATTAATCAAATGCTTCTTTAAGTGTTTTACTTTTGGAGAAGAGAGTATTTTTTTCTCTTCTTGGAGAGGGCTTTTAAGGTGTCCATTATAGAGATTAAATTTGGGTGGGAAACGTTGGCGGGATGCGGCCCAAGCCTTTTCAAGGTCAGCCGCGCTGTTCATTAGTGTTACTTTTAATGGGGTAGGAAGAAAAAGTTTTCCTCGCAGACTAAATCAATGAATGAGAGTGACAGTTCACTCCCATTGCAGCAAGCTATAGGGGCGTACGATTTATGTTAGACACCGACAGCCCAGTGCATTGTGTTCAGACTAAATTAACTGTACGCGAATGAGAAGATTCTGCACGGCAACAAATTCATTTTCTCTTGTGTTTGGGAAATAAGGGACAATAAATTGGTCTATTTGGCAATGGCTTCCTTATATGTGTAAATCAAATTAAAAAGCAACATTTAAGGGAAGTTTGTTACATAGTCTCAAAGTCAGGCTGAAAGAAGTCCATCACGGCTAACCAAAAGACAGAAATTAAATTAAAGTATTTTTAATCAGAAATTGAGGGTGATCTAGAGGAAGGGGAAAAAAAGCTAGAACCTGCTCTCACAGGGCAAAAAAATACTTCCTGATATCTGAAGGCAATTGGATACTCCCTGTATTCACAATCTACAATACTGAGTCTAAAGAAAAGTATAACCATTTTTTTTTTTTGAGCATTTATGAACACTTTCAGACTTTTTTAAGCTATCTACTAAGTTGGCTAGAACCAAATTTTGCAGAAAGATGATTAAACATTTAGTGTGTGGTGGGTGCACCTCTAGTACTAGGTGCGCAAAGGCCTATATCTATATCTTATCTATAGGGATGAGTGAATCTGCCCAGGTTTGAATCTCGGGGGGTTTGGGAATCCTGCTTTAAATCCACAAACCTCTATTTCAACATCAAACGCTATTGAAGTCTATGGAAGGCAAATCTTGTTAGTAAATCTGGCCACACACTGTAACATTTTCTTTGTTCAACCTTTGGGCTGAACAAAGAAATATAACAGATTATTTCACCAACGCTTATGAGCATTGATCGAGGAATCTCCCACAGTCTTCATTGTATTCTGACAGCAGCCGCTGGCCACTGTCAGAATACTGCATTAAAAGAAAACATAAACTGTATATCTTGTTTGAGAATAGCATACTTTCATAAACCTTGTTGCATTATATTTATTATTATGTATATGCTTCCAATATATATAAAGTTTTAACACATTATGTTTTTTTAACCTAAATTTTTGTCATATAAAAAATTCCTGTATTATAAGCTTCCAGCAGGAGCTGGAGTTCTCTGGTACTAGGATCACACGTTACTTCCCAGTCAGCGTAGAATAATTTATTCTGCTATGTTTTAAGTAACATGCCCAACTTGATATGATTTGAAGAGAGAAGAGAATAGCAGCTTCCAGGGACAGCTTCTCACACAGGTTCTTAGTTTGATAACAAATTCCTCTTAAGTTACCTATTAGTTTGATTCATTGCAATGAAAAGGTGATCAGTTCTCCTGTTGGACACTAGAGGGAGCTAAGTAATTGTAATTTCATTTGATTTAGTAAAATAAAAATGAACATTTAAATTTTTTTTTTTTTTTTTACACTCCTTGGAACCTGCTGATTTTACAAATATGGCAGCAATGCCTCAGCAAATTATAAGCAATAATGAATTAGTTAATTTTCTTTAGTGAAAAGTGCTATGCTAAGACTATTAAATTATTATATATCCACTTAATGGAAAAATTTACTCATCGGTAAATCGGGTTTTTAGAGCTCATTTGGGAAATAAATTAGGGTTGGACTTGTTTACCATTTTTTTTCTTTTAAAATAACAGAATAAGATTAACTTTTCCAGATGAAATTATGTCTGGGCCACTTAAATATTTAATGAAGGTGCACATTCCGGGCTGCAGACAAACATAACTCAGCGTTGTTTTCTGAACTTTCAGGTGTGAATGTTTTATTGCTGTGCATGTGCTATGGCTGCCTGACAGCCTGAGCTGTGCTATGATCTCCATTCAATTGCTGGCCGTACAGAGCTCATACAGAACCTAATGGATCTAAAGCAGTGTTAAATAGCAAGCCATAGAGGGGGCCTTAAAGAGGAACTCCAGGAATAACAAAAATAACCTTAACAATGGGTCTAACCCTGTGCTGAAAGGGTTAAGTGCTTGCTTTGGTCTAGGGTGCTCAAATAAAGAAGATATACTCATCTAATCCTCTGTCCCTCATGCTGCTAGACTGGTCCTCGTAGCCTCTTCTCCCCTGGGCACTGGTGGTCTAAGGAACGCTGACGTCATCACGTCTTATGCTGGTCCATTGACTTGCATTAGACGTGAGGAGGCCAAGGAGCATAACACAGCCAGGGAAGGGGACATAGGTGAGTGCCAACCGCACTGCAAGGGTATATTTTATATTATATATATATTATATATATTTTATAAATCCCAGAGTACTTTTTTTGAATGCCGCCCCTGACGTCACCATCTACTTTAAGACAACATTTCTTTACATCCATGACCACAATGACCGCCATTGTTCTCCAAAGGAAGAACTGTGATGGATATCATCTGACAACAAAGGGGTCCTGGGCTTAGTTCTCACCTGACACATGGAGTTTGTATGTTCTTGTGCTTGCATTAGATTCCCAAGCTATCTAAATACAAAGGTCATTCATTGACTGCTGGTCAAGCTGGCCATAATGAGCATGTATGAGCCATTAATGTGCATTTTCCACTAAAGCAAATATGTTGGTGCTATATGAGCAAAATACATTAACAGGGCTATTTACTAGAGGGTGAAGGGTTTGGAGAAGGCAGGAGAAGTGAACGGCTGGTGCCCCGCTCAGCTCATGGCAACCAGTGATGTCAGTAAGCTCAGCAGGATGCTGGACACCTCGCACAGTGCACCGCTAGCAAACCTCCCCCATAACGTGCACCATTAGCACCCCCCCCCCTTAACATGCTCCAGAAGCCATCCCCAGCCAGCCATCCCCACACCCCCTACCACATGCCTTACCCTAGTTACAGAGATAGTTTCCCCATGATCTTAGATTAGGACCCGGCCACATCCTTTACTGAAAGGCCGTTTGTACAGCTTGTGAAAAATACGAACTGGAAAGTCTAATGTGGAAATCAATACCCTGCAATGATATTGTTAATTAATAGCATCTCTTTGAAACCTGTAAAAAAAAAAATTCTTTACATGTACTTTCTTGTCGCTTGCGACAAGAAAGTACATGATGTGGCTGTTACATATTAAAAAATATTATTTAATTTACATGTGGCAGCGCTGTCACCGGGGATGGAAGCCTCACCATGTTTTTCCAGCTGCTCTTTGCAATCCATTAATATTTGGCATGCAGCCCAATGATTTAACAAGCCAGCGACATGAAAGTGGGAGCCGGAGCCATCAGGGAAGAGTCTCGGAGTTCCATGGAACTCACAGCTGTATACATTGTAACATCTGTCGGCAGCGATATTACCTGACTCTGCTGAGGGGATGTGACAGGGTCTGTGGCAGGTTAGGAAACGATTACACAGCAGCGGGACCGCTTCATTCTGTCTGATGGCGATGTACATGGGCCACCTGTTCATCCTTTAGCTGTTTCATTGCTACTCCTCTGAATGTACAAAAACTCTTCCCTATTCTACTGTACTTTTTAAAGTAAACCTTTTTCAAAGCTCAGGGGGTAGTCGCCCTGCAAGGGTTAAGGTTTCATATGCTTGGAGTTCTTCTTGAAAGCGAGAGAGTCATACAAGCCCAGCAACTTGCATTTTCAGGTCAGCAACGGCGGGCTCTATGATTCTTTCAGGAAAGTTATCCTTTAAAGGGAAAGTATACTTTTTTCTTATGTAGTTTAAAAAATATTTTTAATTTCTTTCTCAAAAGAGATCTGTTGCTAGTTTAGAAATTTAAAAAAACGGCACAAAAAAGGGTTACCCCTCCTGCCTTCCCCTGATCTCCGCTGTCTTCAAGCGCTACAGTGACTGAAAAGTCTTCAGCATCGGATGCTTCTGTGGGTTTTGGATGCCTAGTCCCCCTCTTCTCTCTGTGGATTCTTCCCCTACATTTCTAGAGAGCACAATAGTGACCCTCAGTTGGCAGGGAACCCATAGAGTGCATCAGGGGCCCAGGCATTCAATACACCCACAGGGTTATTCACAAAAGGGTGAAGAGTTTGGAGGAAACAGGAGAAGTGAACAATCTATGTTGTCCTAGATTGGACTATGTTGTCCTAGATTGTTCTGCCTTCTCCAAACTCTTAACCTCTTTTGTGAATAGACCTGCCAGAAATGTATCCAGTGCAGAAGCCAGTGTAGACAACGTAGGTGGGTTTCCTGGGCAGCAGTAGGTGACTCTTTTCCTTGCAGGTGAGCCTTTTTGGAAACTTTTTTTAACTTGCAAGAGTAATTTCAAGCAGGAAAATATGAACAATTACAAATTCATTCATTTCACTTTTGCCTCTTGGAGCGAGCAGGTGGCAAGTTGTAAGCAAGTACAGAGCCTCTGTGAGCTTGCAGCATGACTGCTGCACTGGACTGGTCCTACGGTGTAACCCAATATCCTCTTCTCTTCTGCCAGGACAGAAGCCTTGTCTAACATTAGGTCACAAGGATCTCTTGCTGTGAAACTTCTGCCATGTTTTCACCTATCAGTAAAACACTCCAAAAAGCAAAGGGCAAACATCTGAGTACCCAAGCTCTTAACGTTGACACAGGTAGCTGTTAAAGAAAACCTGTAATAAGATGTCATTGCTTACCTTGGGAAATAGGATGCCAGTGCTAGTTGCCTGGTTTCCATATTAAAGCCTATGGGTTTGGTATAGAATGTCCAAAAGGTTCATGGAGGTGTTATGGGCAGGTGTCCGGAAATGTTTGCCCGTATAGGGTATATAATTATCCATTTTGTAATTTATTGTTATAAAAATAACCTTTCCATTTCCATCTTCAGCCACATTCATTTTCTAACATTGTCAACAAATTGAAATTATACTTCTTTTTGCAATATCACAACCTGGAGGCAATCCTTACACTGTTGGCGGCACAGAAGTCCCTCAAAATTCTAATTTCCTGCTTCTGTGATTGGCACACTGCTCTTTTTCAAGAGTCTTTACTGAGCCACAAATCAGATTTCAGACATCCACTGCAACAGGAGTTTCATTTTTAAGGACATACTCTTTAAACCACATCTCCTTCTAAAGGCGCAGACACTTCAGCTATTCTAAATACAATGCGGACATCACACAGATGGTTGTAATGAGGGCTGACCCTCTCATTCAGATTGTTAGGGTGAAAAGGGTTGTGATCAGACAAACAGCTATTTCTTCAAAACAGAGAAAAGTGTAAATCTGCTGTACAATTTGCTAAAATTGCAATTGATATATTTCAGTTAGAGGAAATTGCTTTTTTGCATGAAAACTGTAAGCCTTAGGCCCTATTCACACTTAAGCTGAGCATTTTTGGATCCTTTTGGGGATTCTTTTTAGCGCTTCTACATGCTTTTTTGTGTGTTTTGTGAACATGTCAGGCTTAAACTTTTTTTTCTTTTAATTATTATTATTATTATTATTATTATTAGCCAATGCAAAGCTAGTTATTACAAGGCAAGGCACTCCCATTGAAGTCTATTTGGTGCCAAAATGTAAGTTTTTGTCATACAGCCATTTTAGGGGGCCATTGTAAACAATGGCATATATCTTGCTGAGCATTGTAACACTTAGCCGTTCGAGTTACAAAACTTTTAGGTGTAGTAGGGCCTTAGTTTGATTTTTGCAGTGTAGGGCATTCTTGGAAGATAATATAAAGATATATTTTAGAAAGTTATGTCAGGCAGACCTGAATACAAAGTTTGCTTTGCTGATAACCCCCCAAACCCTAATAAAAAAAAAACTACTTAGGGTGAATTCAGCCCAGATGCATTGGAAAGAAAAGCCAGTGCAGCCACAATGAAAGCCAAGGAAATTGGCCTTGTTACAGATGAACACCATTCACACCACCATGATGGTGAGCCCTTAATCAAAGCTCAAAAAAGTATTTAAAGTAAAAGTAGAAAATACCTCAAATGCCAACTTACGCTGGTTACTACCTGGAGCCACTGGCCTTGTCATTTGCCTTACCACTGCTTTCTGGAAAGCTGGGTGCATGAAATTATTATTATTACATAGTATTTATATAGCACCAACAGTTTGCGCAGCGCTTTACAATACAAGCAATACATTACAATCACCATACAATTCAAGACAAGATATTAAGGAGGGCCCTGCCCCTGAGGGTTTGCAATCTAAAAGAGGAGGGGGAAATGATACATGAGGAGGTAGCTGTGTGGGGATGAATTATTTGAGAATGTGATGGTTCAGTCGTTAGGTTGAGGTGGGAAATTAGCAGTGTTACCCAACCTAGAAGACTGTGAAAAGTCTGCAAGGACCGTCAAGTCCCCACCCCCGGAAAACAGTGCCCCGCACTCACATTTATCAATACTGTCTAAATAATTGCAATTGCTAATCTGTTGCATATTTAATTTTATTTCCCAAGTTAGGAACAGATTTATTATCTGTATACAAGTTGCCAAATACATTAGGATATCTGCACCTGTATACAAAATGTCTCAAGCACTTTTTTTGTTCTGCAATAGTTGTGAGGTTAAATTAAATGGCAAAATAATTGCTTGTAGTTGCGGCAGAAGAGAGAAAATAGGCAGGTGGGACGCGCAATCATGCACAATTAAATATGATACATGGGTTGCAAACAGACCCAAAGAAACATTTTTGCAAGGAAATTGCCCAATTTTTAACATGCAACTGCTTTAATGTCCTCCACAGTGTACTGGTGCATAGAGCGGAGCTGATGTCATCCCGGCAGCGCTACTTTCAGCATCATCCATGACCACCCAGAGCCTTGAAAAGACATAAATAAAGAGGAACCATGGTGTTATGTCACTGGCTAAAAGACATAAAAAAAAGGTGAGGCACAGCTTCCCAGGTGCCCCTTACACATCTTCACGCCCAACTCTTAGCAACCTGGTGCTTTGCTGCTCTGCAATGCCATGCTGCTCTGTCTGCCATTCCCCCCACATGACCCGAAGAGATGCCTTATTAAAGGGACAACCCTCAGGTCTATGTTAAATTGATATTAAAGTCAAAAGGTTTCTAATGACGATTTAAATGACAGCATGGGTAGCCCAGGATTTGGGATTATTGCCCTAAATTTGCTTTTTGCTTTGAAAAACACTGATTCGATTTTCTTGTTATTTACATGCAAAAAATGTAATCTGTACACCTTTCTGCACTGTTTCCCCCACTGATTTTGTAAAACCTTTGAAAATTTGAAAATAAAAAAAAAAAAAAAAAAAAAAAAGGTTTCTAAGCTATTTTAAATGCCGCTTAAATCACTTACAATGGATGCTGCTTCTTGATGGTTAAAGGCTTAACTTCCTGCAGAATCAGCTGGTCCCCTGAGCACTGATCCTGATATCCTGTTTTTAGGTGGCTCCTTTCCTTTGCAGAGTCCTATGGAGCCACCCTTGTGTGCTAGTAAGCTGTGTGTGTCCCCACAAACATGCAGGCACAGAAAGTGGAGCCTTTCCCCTACTTCTTGCCACTATGTTCGCCCTGAGGAAGGGACCCTGCGTGGTTCCGAATCTTTGGCCACCTCAACACTTGTGACATGCTTCTTTGAAAAAAAGAACACTTCGATTTATCTCATCCTTTGGGTGCTGGTGATCTTCATTGTTCAATCCTTGGATTCACACAGTGCTATCCAGGGACATCACTACGAGCGCCATCACTATCAACGGTCTCCATTGCTGTATGGTGTGCAGGTGATACCTCAGTTTACTGATTGCACAAATACACAGGCACAGCAAGGCAAGTCACTCTCCTGCTCCCTGCTCTCCCTGCCTCTTTCCTTTTCTATCCTAGTAGAAGACAGCTCTTCGAAACTGCCCTGTCCCTTGTGATCTTGTACTGCATCGGAAGTTCAGGGAAAGTGGAGCTGAGAGAGTTGGAGCTGTTTGGAAACTTGATGACTATAGGTGTTTGGGTAAAGATGTAAAGAAACACTTTGCTGGGCAATGTACATTTGTTTGATCTGGATTCATTACTGAAGAAAAGTTTGAGCGTTTATTACTACTTTAATAATGTTGGTTTTATAGCGATACGAGAAATAAATAATTCAAGAAAGGAGTCTTGTTAACTATAATGCACAGCCATGTCCCTACTGTATAGATCAAGTATGTGTCATGTTCTGGCAAGAGATTACAGCCGGGTGACTGTTTCGAGGTATCGCAATCATCATCTCGTAGAGTAGCAACGGGCTGAAGTTTAGGTAAGCCACTTAGCCGGTTGAACTTTGACACCGGTGGTTACTCTGTCTTTGTAAAAGAATTTTGTCAAGTAGAGGCGGACTGGCTAATAGCACATCCATCTTTCCACACCCCATAAATCTTTAGAAAATTTCTATTACTCTGCAATTTGTCTGCCTTGTGCTATTTATTAGCCATTTTATGCTGCTGCTTTAAGAAGTAATGTGATGTTCATTTTATTGCTGGTTCAATAAATTGTTAATTATAATGCAGTGATCGCTGCTGACGTGATTTAAAAGGCACATTAGCACTATGGCATTAAGTTTTAAGTATTTTACCCTTCAATTCCTTGTTTATACAACAGTAAAAAGAAAATAGCCTCCAAGTCATTTAAAACAAAATGAAATGCAACTTTTTTTCTTTTTTTAAAAACTCTGATCGATCATGTGATGCCTAAAATTAAATGTGATAATTGGAACAAGATAAAGATGTGCTTATTTGCAATTTAAATTAATGAAAGTTAAGTTAAGGAAGATTTTTTTTTTTAAACACAGCAATTAAACAACTTAAAGCACAACTTAAAAATGTATATGTATGGAATGATTTAAGTTTGGCTCCGCCCAAAATTTAAAGTTTATATCTAAATTAAGTTTGTAGTTTACTTATCTAATAAATTCAAAATGACTTATTAAAATTCTGCTGGACAGCTGCTGAAATAAAGGATGTCACATCAAGATTTTTTTTTTTTTATTCGGATTCAAAGGAGTGACAGAATTGCACTGAGATAGAGAAAAAAATAAAGAGGAATTTTAAGAGGCACAAATCAATGCAGCTCTGTAATCATGAATGCATCAATAAATGTATTTTTTAAATACAAGCATTGTAAGTACCTAAATTTGACCTGGTATCAACCTCTTCCAATCCCTCTACAGCAAAGCTGGAATGTGAGAAGAGGAGAGAGCAGGGTGACAAAGAGATGAAAGGGAAAGAAAATCCCAAATTTTGGGTTCTTACCAGAACAGGAATAGATGGGAAATCTTCCATTGGTGATGATAGCTCTGGTGTTCCTGTTGACCACCAGGGAGTTTGAAAGGACTTCCAATCACTTCCTGTTGTGGATATCAGACGGGAAGTAAAGGAAAATCTCCCCAATTGGACACAGATGGCAAAGAAAAGCTGTTGGGTTCAGTTCTACTTTAACTGTAGTAGAAAATAAATCAGGTCACGATCCTGGCTTTGCTGTCTGCAAACCCCAGGCTATCTGGCTGGACAGAAATACACATTCCCTGGTTAGGACACTATCTGCATGGAGTTTGTACTGTATGTTCTACCTGTGCTTGTGTAGGTTTGCTCTGGGTACTACAGTTTCCTCCAACACTCCAAAGACATGCTGGTAGGTTAATTGGCTCGTGCCTAAAATTGGCCCTGTATGCATGTGAGATAGAGATCCTTAGATTGTAAGCTCCTTGAGGGCAGGGACTGAATAGCATATAAAGTGCTGCATAAATTGACAGCGCTATATAAATACATGTAATAAATAATTAATAATAAGATAAAACAACTCACATATATGTCTTTCGGTGGAGTATTTAGCTGTTTGCCTGGAATTTATCTTTAAGGACAAGTGTGCTTTAACAAAGGGCCTGACAAATGCCCAGCCTAGGTACTGATATTGCCTATAAAAAAAAGAAAAGAAACAACAACATTCTCCAGAGAGATAAGCAAACTGGCAACAGGAAAAACTGTTTGTATAAAAAGTAGAGGAATGAACAATCTTACAAGACCCAGATTGGATCTCCCAGCATGCCTGTAGTCATAGAACATGTGCAAGCTGACATCTCATCTAACCTCATGTTACTGGATGTTTACACATGTTCCGTGTGGCTCCCCTGACGGGAAATAAAACACGCTCACACACACAGCTCACATACATTGCCGATCTCGTTCACACCACTTAAAGGATAACTCCAGGGAAGAACACAGCATTCGGTAATAAATGTGTAAAGTGAAAAGCTAATATACCTGTGCCTGCATGCCTGCTTTTGGCAGCAATAAAAAAAGAAAACATTGTGAAAGCTTTGATCTAGGGTAAGAATTAAATCCTAAAGTTAGGGAAAGTTAGAAGTTAAAAAGGCCTTTTTGTTCCTTGTGACAATGTCTGTGTAAACGCCCCAACGATACTCTCCCAAGGACCCAACGATACTCTCCCAATGATACTCTCCCAACGACCCAACGATACTCTCCCAATGACCCAATGATACTCTTCCAACGACCCAACGATACTCTCCCAATGACCCAATGATACCCTCTCAATGACCCAACAATACTCTCCTAGTGACCCAACAATACTCTCCCAATGATACTCTTCCAATGACCCAACAATACTTTCCCAACGACCCAACAATATTCTCCCAACGGCCCAATGATACTCTTCCAATGACCCAATGATACCCTTCCAGCCACCCAACAATACTTTCCCAACGACCCAACAAAATTCTCCCAATGACCCAATGATACTCTTCCAATGACCTAATGCTACTCTCCCAACGATTCTCTCCCAATGGCCAAACAATACTCTCTCCATGACCCAGCAATACTCTCCCAATAACCAAACAATACTTTCCCAATGACCCAACAATACTGTCCTCGCATTGTTACATGACACAAAGGCTGAAGGTGTTAGTATCTCTTTAACATGGCTCAAATCAAAGTGACAATAAAAGGTTCCCTGCAAAGAAGAAAGTAAATACTTACCTCTCCTTCGTCCCACACTGCTGAATGCTGCTGTAATGCAGATAAATTGCCACCCCAAGATTGTTAAAAAACCAACACTGCCAGTGGTTTTGATCTCCTGTGTCCCTCGCTGCACTGTGGGGTGACTCCCAGTGACCCAGATAGTACTACAGCATACCGTGCTCACCTAGGGGTCAGAGGGAGGAACCACTAAATGCAAAAGGGGACCAGGAATTCATATTATCACTGAGCATTCCATGCCATGCCTGTAGAGATGAGCCACTTTCAGCTGTGAGCAGAAAGCCCTGTGAGCACAGCGCTTCCTGACTCAGTGAGCACAGGGCACCCTTGAGAGCTGTGTATGTCTCTACAAACACTCAGACATAGCAGGGCAAGCCACTCTGCTGATCCCTGCTCCCCGCTTCTTCTTCTCCCTTTCCTAAGCTAGTAGACGAATGGCTGTTGGAGACTGCTTTTGTGATCTTGTACTGGAAAGGAAGTTCAGGGAAGTGGAACTGAGAGAGTTGGAGTCAGCTGATTGGAAACATGATAACTGCAAGTGCTTGGGCAAACATTTAAAGAAATGCTTTGCAGGGCAATGTATCTTTGTTTAGTCTGGATTGGGCATTAAAAAAAAATAGATTTTAATATTACTTTAAAAAACAACGTTATTCTAAGTCACACCTTAATTATATTACACCATCAAATTGCATTACAGAATTTCAGTATTAAAGCTCACATTTGTGCACGTCTGCAGTGAAGGAATGGGAGTCTAATAGGAATTTTACAGTCTAGCAAAATGTGTTTATTCCCTGATAACAATCCACTCCCTCAAAGTGTCTTCCTGGTATAAATAAGTAACGATCAGGTTTCATTCCCTATCATTCTCCCGGAAAGAGTTGCAAAGTTTTGTCAATAGCAATAAAACAGACGGTCATGTGACCTCCCCGTGCCACCGCACAAAACGAAATGACAGGTTCTGTGCCTTTCGCCGACCACATCAATAAATGTTCCAGCTTATAAATGAAATGCACTGGTGTGGAATAATGGATTTAGTTTAAAGGATAACTGTATGTCTTCACACTGCGAGGATCACTGAGGAGTTATTAAAGAACAGTTGAAATATATAAAAACAGAAATGGTTCATTATCTGGCAATCTCAGCTACAAGACACGGCGTTTCATCATCGCGCCGACCGGTCTCTTATTAAAATAAATATAAACTAGTTTATATGTGTGGACTGGGCTACATTTATGTGATTTATTTAGCTTTGTACGTTGGCTTGAATTATAAGCAAAGGCTGGATGACCAGCAGACCCGTGTGATAGAACTCGCGGATTCTGTAAAATGTTGTATACACTCGCAGCAATTATACTGTATATATTTATGAAACTATGTGTAGCGAAAACCATGCCGCCTACTGTGAAATATAATGGTATGAAAAGTCACACAGGGTGATGAAAGCCTATAAAGAAGTGATTGTAATGGAACTTTAAGGACTTCATTACACATTTGTATTACCTGCTAATAATTGCTGGTGTAGCATACCTCCCATAAATTACTTTATTGACACCATAGGTTTTGACTGTTAAGAGATAACGTTGACCAATTTAATTCTATCAGTTTGCTGTGTATCCTCCTTTTTCGTTGCTTTAGAATAAAACACAATTTAAAGCCTATATAGAAATAAATACCCCTGCAGTGGGGCTCCCCCTTGTCTCAGGGGATTCAATAAAGCGGATTTACTTAGCTGAACCCTGCTCCCCTGTAGATCACCTCTCAACTATCTCCACTCCGCTCCAGCTAGTGGACTGTTCCCTTAGCGTCCTATAGTGCAGGGCTTTTGCATCTTCCTGCAGCCTCTTTGCGGCTACTTATTTTCTACATGCACAGCGGCTTGCAGCACTGGGGGTCCCTGGTTCGAATCCCAGCCAGAGCACTATCTGCAAGACGTTTGCATGTTCTCCTTGTGCATGTGTGAGTTTCCTCTGGGTACCCTGGTTTCCATGCACATTCCAAAGACATGCTGGTAGGCAGAGGCGGATCTATAAGTAGTCGAGTTAGGCAGTCGCCTAAGGCCTCGCGTTTACGGGAGCCTCGCGGCTGCCTAACTCACCTCGACAGCTTCACTTCATTTGACAACAGTGGTGGATCTGGGGACAGGGGGATGCCGCTCGCTAATTTTGAGACCTGTCTGTCTATCTCCCACCTTGACTGCCTTCCTTGTTCACACCAAATGCAGACCAGATCCGGTCAGGTTTCTGCACACGCAGTGTAGTGGGTTGTGCCGCATTTTAGACGCGTTTTGGATGCATTTTGGATGCGTTTAGGGCCGGTTTTGGTAAAAAAAAATAAAAAAAAATTAAGTTTAACATGGACTTTCAGGCACTTGCATGCGTTTTTGATGCGTTTTTGCGTTTTAGATGCGTTTTTGATGCGTTCCAGACCAGATCCAGAGCAGGTAAAATAGGGTTTGCCGCATTTTTTTCATCCGGTCTGGATCTGGTCTGGATCCGCACGCTGCGATGTGAACTGGAGGTCAAAATACCATAGGAATACATTGGACGCAGTTTTGATCTGGTCTGCACCTGCTCTGGTCCGGATCTGCTCCGCGCTTGGTGTGAACAAGCCCTTAGGCGATTTTCTATCAATTTCTATCAAATTTCTATCAATTTATAACCTTCTGACTCCTCTTTAAAACTCCACTACAACCTTGGTTGTGAATTTGTGTTCAATTGCCTTTAGGCGTTCCCTAAAGACTCATCTCTTCAGGGAAGCCTATCCCACCTCAACCTAACCACTGAACTATCACATTCTCAAATAATTCATCCCCACACAGCTACCTCCTCATGTATCAATTGCCCCTCCCTATTAGACTGTAAGCCCTCAGGGGCAGGGCCCTCCTTACTATCTTGTCTTGACTTGTATTGTGATTGTAATGTCTGCCTTATATTGTAAAGTGCTGTGCTAACTGTTGGCGCTATATAAATCCTGTATAATAATA
>NW_017306408.1:1908973-1934988 GCF_000935625.1 Nanorana parkeri | reverse complement strand
CCAAAACCAGCATGTAAAACAACATGTCTCACCACTAAGGACAATGACAGAGGTTTGGATACACGTCTTCTGCCTTTCTACTGTACCACTGTTCAAAGCCCATTTCGTGTGCACCTTACTGTATAACTGGTAACAAATTGTTGAGTGCGCTTGTCGTTTGTTTTGCTTTACCGATTTGGTGCAGCGACGCATGGGGTTTCTCAGTTGCCAATGGGATGTGCGGGATCCCTTGTGTGTTTCTGTACCTTTAAGGAGGTGGGGCGTCCTCCTGACAGGCCTGCACCCAATTTGATATCTTCTGCCCCATGTGCTCCAAGATGGAGACTCTCATAGTTTAGAGTTAGGACCGCACTATAAGAGGTGCCTTGGCGCGGCAGTGCGGCTTACACATCCTTTGCAGAAGACGTGTATCCAAACCTCTGTCATTGTCCTTAGTGGTGAGACAAGTTGTTTTACATGCTAGTTTGTGAGTGTGCCATGATGCCTTTCTACTTTCTTCAATTCAGACATTCCCCCAGCACTTTTTTCTGCCACTAGATGTCCTCAGTCCAAAAGCCAGCATCATTCAACTCATTTCTTCTGAGCCCAGGTTATCCTGGACCTGCCCCCCAGTCTGTAAAGGGGGAAGCGGCACAGTGATAACGTCATCTCTCTGTCACTCTGATCTCTCCTCATATCAGCATGTTTCTTATCAGCACGCAAACTGATTATCTCCTTGTACTGCTTCTTCCTCTTGCACTCCAGCCTTGCTGTACAGGGACTACAAGAGGCTGACAACGGGTCACATTCGGGTACTTACACTTCTTACATTTAAAAAATACATGTAATGATAGATTATTCCGGCTGGAAGTGTATCTATAGCCAACATTTTTATTTTGGATACAGTAGAGGAACATTAGAACCACTGTCACTGAGACAGGAAGTGAGGGAAGGATATTTTTCAATGTAGACACCTGTTACAGTGACAACTGGGGATTTTCCCTCCTGCTTTTCACTCACCTCATAGATCTAGCCGACCTGTGACAATGAGACTGTCACAGGTCGGCTCAGTAGATTGGGAGGTGAGCGAACACATACTGGCGTTTGCTCACCTCTAGATCCTGTCACGGCTCTCTGCCGTGACAGGGGAGGGACTGGATTCCCCCCTCCACGCTCTGATCCTCCAGCGCTGACTGGTGATGCTCTATCTGTCCCCAAAAAAGGGTATAAAATTCATTTCAGTACAGCGCTGCATGACGGAATAAATGTCAGTTAAAGTACTGCAGCGCTGAATACTGAAAAATGGCCTGGATGGGAAGGGGGTTTAACACCGCAGATGTCAACTGGTTAAAGAGTTTTTTCCTAATTTCCTGCTGTGTCTCGGGCACAGGATGTTAGAAGAAATTTTCCCACTGGGGCACAGACAGATAATAAACTGAAAACTAAGAGTAAATCTCAACAATTCCCAGCTCTTTAGAAATGTGGTTTTAGACCAGGGGTGGGCAACTCTGGTCAACTGTGCTTTAACTACAAATCCCAACATTCCTCTGCGGGTCATGCCTGTAACTGTCAGTCTTGCAATGCCTCATGGGACTTGTAGTTCCACAACAGCTGGAGGGCCAGAGTTGCCCACCCCTGCTGTAGACGCTATGTAACATTTTTAATGTTGTATGTTGGCAGATAACAAGGTTGAATTCATTAATACTTTCTTATCAATACATTTTTCACATGGATTATGAACAAAAATTCCAATTTAAAGGTTTGTAATACCGACAAGGGGAGGGAAAGTGAAAGTGGTCCCAACAGCACTGTAAATATAATTTAGGAGACCCAAAGTAATACTGTATTTAAAGTGTTTCTAATCCCCAACAACAAAACAAAGAGAAATATCATATATTGCAGAATCGGAGCTTGGATGCAGTGGATGCATTTGTTTTCTTTTTTCCCCCTTGTTTCCACTTAGTGATCCTGCCAGTAACACACTTCCTGCCCTAGGGTGACAACACTCACTCAGTGCACTGTATATATGAAGGAGCAACATTGTCACCCTAGGCCGGGAGAAGGGTTGGGAATACAGAACACCTCTCCTCTTTTCCATAACACAGGGGAGGTGTTCTGTAGTTCACAGAGGAGAACTGGGTAGAAAGATAAAACTGCCTCATGTGACATTGCAAAGTGCACAAGACACAAGATAGCACTGGATTTCTGGCAGAATCAACTGGTACTTTTGCTCTGTTGGGACAGATAAAACAAAACACTTTCAATGCTTTTTTTCACAGACCAAAAGGGAGCAAAAAAAAGTTCATTGTTAGTATTACATGAAGCTGGCTATACACAGATTTAATTGTATCCTCTTCCTGCGGAATTGCCCAAAATTCGATCCGTTTTGCTGCTTTGTTGTAAATAGCCCATATAGGCTATATTGAATATAGACCTAAATGGGAGGTGATAAAATGGCACGTTTTGTCGAATGCATCAGAGGAGGGATACTTCTAACACCCTCTCTTCTATCATAGGTCAGAACCAGCCTATTTAGTCTGGGCAGGGCCACCCAAGGACTTTTGTTGAAGGACCTAGGTGGCAAATCGTCGGCTGAACAATGACTGCATCCACTCTGCTGCATTCACTGTTCAGGTATTCTGACAGCCGCGGGTGCTGCAGCTGGCTGAATACAATAGCTGGGACAGGGGTAGTGGAGAGATATCTCTCATTCAGCCCTGCAGGAAATCTTAAGGTGTATGGCCAGCTTAAATCCTACTTCTCTCTCTACTAGATTCCTACAAGGGAGCCCCTACATGTCTCGCAGTACCAATTAAACGGTATCTTATCCATTAATCTGGTAGAGGTCCGATGCATGTTAGCATTTGTTGTTTGATAACAGCTGTGGGCTGAAGATTTCTGGGGTTACTTTGGGATAATCTGATTTTCACTCCTCGGGGCTGGGGATGCCTATTCTCTAGCGGCTCTGGGTTTCTGGTTTCCGAGAGAAAATTCTGCAAAGCTGAACTTGAGAAGTGAACTCTCCACCTCCCCGGCTGCCCCGATGTTATGTAAGGAGCAACCCTGCCTCATGCTGCACAAAAATATTCCACTACATGTCAACGCTTTTTGCTCTGTCTTTAACCCTTTCCTGCTAGGGCGAGACGGCTCCTTATGAGATTTCAATGCTGGCTGTACGCATACATGTGACACCACAGCGTTAATGTTCACTGTATAGGTGTGTATGGCAACGGGAAGGGGTTCAAGAAGAACTCTGGGAAAATCAAAAACTTCCCCTTGCAGTGGGTCTACCTTTCACTGCAAGGGATGAAGAAGAACTCCAAAATTTCCCCTTAGCTACAAGGGATGAAGAAGAACCCCAAAATTTCACCCGCACTGCAAGGGATAAAGAAGAACTCCAAAATTTATCCCGCACTGCAAGGGATGAAGAACCCCCAAATTTCCCCCGCACTGCAAGGGATAAAGAAGAACTCCAATTTAAAAAAAAAATTAACCCTTGTGTTGGGGCTAAGGTGAGGATCAGGTGAGGTATATTTTCTTTATTTGTGACCCTAGACCAAAATGAGCAGTTAACCCTAGCAGTGTGAGGGTTGCCCCAATGCAAGGGTTAACTGTTGAAAATCCTGGAGTTCCTCTTTAGGTACTCATTTTGCCTCTGTCCTGCTTGGTTGGCCATCACCTCTCTCTCCCTCCTTTGGAATGTCCCTTGTAGTCCTCACGTCAATGGACCTGCATTGGATGTAATGACATCAGTGGTCCTTAGACCACTGGAGCCCCAGGAAGAAATAGCTTCGGGGGCTGGTCTTGCAGTGTCAGCTGGGCCACACACAGATCGACTTTCAGCCAATTCAGCAGGAAATGGCTGAAATTCAATCAGTGTATGGCCACCTTTAGAATCCCTGCATGGTTTTATTGCTGCCTCTGTCTTCAGTGGTTTAGAGTCACCCTTTCAACTTGCACATGTAGCTGTTATCACTGGAATAAAAAGTGATGGGAAATCCAAAATGTTTCTGTTGTTACCACAACAGGAAGTAGGAAAAATGTTTCAATTTGTACAACTGTTACTCAATGGCACTGCACTTCCTATGATGCCAATGAGGGACCAAAGGCCTTTGACCTGGTGACCTCAAAAGTAATTCCCTGCTACCTTATACTGCCTGACTGTTTTCCTGTCAGAGACTAACCTTGCATTTTATTTTCTTACTAAAGACTGACGGTAAAGTGTATCTTTTATATCAATTTTGAATAGAGTAAAGAATAAGTAAAGTATATCTATACCCCAGGACAAAAACTTTATATATTGCAGCTTACCAGCCCTTGGATGTGATGGCTGCATTAGTTTGCTTTTTTCAGCCTAAGTACATTTTCTATAAGTACAGAAAACAACTAATTATAGATCCAAAAGCAGTAATACCCGGTCGGCCCACCTTTATCCACTTGATGGGTGCCAGGCCAGCTCGCCTCTGGTTAGTATAATATGATTAGAGATGCACCGATACCGGTTTTTCAGTATCGAGTACAAGTACTGATATTTTTTTTTGGTACTCACCGATACCGCCCCGGTATGTGCCAGACTTTTGTAAATTTCTGTCCTACAATTCACATTTTATGCCAAACTTACAAAAGATGAAAGTTAATCATATAAATAAAACAGCTACGTTTGGCAGCTTGAGGGTATGTGTAAATCTTAACCAGGAAATGAAAAAAAAAAAAATAATTTCATGGGATTGACACATGTCAATATACTGTCCGTATATGTTATTAACAGGCAAAACTTTATTCCTTTAAAAGTCAAAGTTGGCCAGCCTCCTGAGCCTCCCTTTTCATCACTGACCTTCACATTAAAAGGGCAATAGAGTTGCCCAGAAGGTAGGAGAGGGAAGGACCAAGCTCACCCTGTGAGTCCACTGGGGTATTTTCCATAACTCTCCACAGTTCAGGATTCCACTGAATTGTCCCAGTATAACAAAATCCCACAAATCCAACTTGTCTCCCACTGATGGCCAGGGGCTGGAACATCCAGCTTCACCCAGCACCCAGCTTCAATTAATTTGCTGCTCTGTTGGGAGTAGTGATCTATACTGTAGTAATATACTTCCAGCAGGGGGAGACAACAGTGCTGGGTTTAGAGTATAGACAGGTAATTAGGACAGGTAATTGGTGGTCACTGAACACCAGTGACCACCAATTAAAACCAATGACCTTGTTCTCACGGGTGGCAAAATGGTGGTAAAAACGTGGCTCAACCACCTGTTTTTACTGCTTCTCTGTCATCTTTGTGTTAAGGCCCAAAGGAGATTTTTCCCTTACTTCCTACCAGGACAAAACATGACCTACTGCCTACAATTATACATGGTGGTCGCTTGGGGTGGTATACATGGTCGTGGTTGTGGCAATTTGCTGAATGTTTTTTTACAGTATGTTTTGCAGGCAGTGGTAATTGCCACATGCATCCATTGAAGTAAATGAGACAACGCCGCATCCATTGAAGTAAATGAGACTTTGTCGTGTCCGTTGAAGTCAATGAGACCACACCACATCCATTGAGGTCAAAGAGACCATGCTGCATCCATTGAAGTCAATGAGACCATGCCGTGTCTATTAAAGTCAGTGAGACCATGCCGTGTCTATTAAAGTCAGTGAGACCATGCCGTGTCTATTAAAGTCAGTGAGACCATGCCGTGTCCATTGAAGTCATTGAGACCCAGCTGTAACCATTGAAGCCAATGAGATTATGCCACATCTATCGAAGTCAATAAGGCCATGTTATGTCCATTGAAGTTAATGAGACCACGTCACGTCCAATTAAGTCAATGACACCATGCCATGTCCATTTAAGCTAATAAGACCATGTCCTGTCCATTGAAGTCAATGAGACCACACCACGTCCATTAATGCCAATAAGACCATACCACGTCCATCAAAGTCAATGAGACCATGCTGCATCCATTGAAGTCATGTGGTTGTGGCACGGTATTTCAATGTAAAGTCCCCATGTGATAAAAAAACTCACCTCAGATCGCTTTTCAGAGGTGTCTGTAAACCTGCCACCCTTGCGAACGAGGCCTACTACGGATAAAAACCCAGCAGAATGAGCGCCTTGAACTCCACCAAAAGGAAAATCAGCCTTGGGTGGAGCTCTGAGTTTATTTAGTATACAGAATCCTCAAAAGTCCTTGAAGATCTGTCACAGCAGCCAGAAAGCGTTAAACTATTTTTTTTTTTTTTTTTTTTAATATCAAAAGGCTGAGCACATCAACAAACAACACTCAGAGAAAATTAAAGGTTCTCTTCTAATGATGCATATTAGGCCTCTTTGGTGGTCTAAACCAAAGGATTACATCCATTTTACAACTTCCATCTTCCTGTCACAAGACAGGCCGGGTGATTGCTAGTTTTGTTGTTACAAATGTCCCCTCTTTAAAAAAAAAAAAAAAAAACCTTAAAGTAGATCGGGGGAAAGTGGCTTATACCTGTCATTTTGATCATGGTAAACAATGTTATATGGAAATACATTTGGAAGCGGCAAAGGGACCCCCGCTGATTTTGTTTTTCAGAAAATGGCAAGTTTTTGTTGCTAATGGAGTGAAATTTAAATAAAGGCTGACCTCCAATATAAAAGCAGACATTATGACAAAATAAAATTATAGATTTTGTGGATGAATTGAAGTCTAATGCCGGCTTCCTTTGGTTAAATTCTTTTTACGTAGGGAAATGAGAAGGAAGCGGCCGGGCGAAAGGGGGAGGTGGGGGGAGGAGAGAATATCGTTCAAATGAGATTTTTTTTTTAATAAAATCGATGAAATGTTCTCATTTTGGAATTAACTGTAATGTGGAATTTCATATCTTTATATCCAGTGACATGGATGAGTTGTTAATTCAAGAAAATACATTTTATTGGTTAAACAGAGGCAAATATAGGTTTTAAGCATCGGCTGTAATAAAATTATGAATTTATCTATAAGGCACATTTTAAAAATACGTCTATCTCTGGTCAGATATTTATGTGTTTCACTTTAGGAATTTTATTTAGAAAATACAATTATGTAAGGAGCACACCCATCAAATTATAATCCTTTAATGGCTGTCTTTGCTTCACTATCCACTGCCATTCTGAAGCAGCTGGAATACATAGAAAAGAGCAGGGAGGAAAGGAAATGTGTGGCCTGGTGGGAAAACACTGATAACTGGCCCTTTTATGGTAGGGGCAGATTTCTCAGGGATAAAGGCACCACACAAAGTATACCGTAGTACCACATTAAATGGTGGGTATAGTGAAAGGTGGATATTCCCAAAAGACATGGCTTTCACATTTCAGCTAGACATGTGCGATTCGTTTCGTTCCCTAATCAAAATTCGTACGGACTTTCCAAAATTCGGACATTCGGACACATCCGACTTTCCGAATCTCAATGCATCCGAATATGTCCGAATCCGAATTTCCGTTTCCAAAATTTCGGATCCCGTCCAAATTTAGTTTAAAAACTAAATTGAATCGGACATGTGACTTTTCTGGCCAATGTGTTTTTTTGTTTTATGCATCTGAATGGGTCTACATCCGGATTCTGGGAGCCTCAGCTTTAGTTTTATGTATATATGCAGTGGCGTCACAAGGGAGGTGCGGGGGGTGCGGGGGGTGCGGCACCTTTGGAGGGGTGACACCAAAATGACTGACAGTCATTTTGGTGTCACCCCCTCTGAACAGTTGGGCACTCGGTCATGGATCGAGAGACCGACAGTTGCTCGAGAGAGGAGGGGACCCGGCGGCATACTTTATCCAGCCAGGTGGAAGTCCCCTGCGCTCTCTGCCGGTGTCCATCACCAAGATGGCTGCCGGCAGGTAACAGCAGTACAGCGCGTGCGCGGTGACGTTATGCGCATACGCAATTATTTCACTGCAGGGTGTCACCCGGTACCCGCACCGAGTGTCACCCTGCCTCGGTACACCTCTGTATATATGGCTCCCAATGTTGCCACAACGAATATTCGTTCGTACTACAGAATACTAATTATACTGTATATACACAATGCTAAAGCTGGTGCGCCAAGACCCGAATGGGGTCCGAATTTACGAGTAGCATTCAGTGGCTCCCGAATGCCATTAGGGTCTGGAAGCCTCAGCTTTAATATACTGCATGTATATGGCTCCCAGACCCGTATTGCTTTCCTTGCTCCCGAATGGTGTTCAGAAATTCGGACTCCCAAATGACATTCGGTTCTAGAAGCTTCAGCTTTAGTATTAAAATCTGTATATGGTTTTCTGTAGTGGTTACAATGAATATTCGTTCGTAAATTCATCAGAAACTAACGAAAATTTAAATTTTGTCCGAATCTGAAACCCCAAACCGAAATGAATTTCGGACCCGAATCCCGGGAACAACGAAAGATTCAAACCGAACTGAACCAAATGTTTCCACAGCTTACATATCTGCATTCAGCATCAGCTTCCTTTGCAGCTACTTCCATCTTCAAGCTGACCCGATAGCTCTGCAATCAGCAAATCTCATGCTCCCTGCTGATTGGAAAGCCCTAGCTCTAATTCCTCAGGAGGTGTGTCAGACCCCTGCACAGAGACCACTGCTTCCACCCAGAGAGCAATGGTCCTCCTCAACAGCATGCTGGCATTGAACAAGCTTTTCTACTCAGGCAGTGTCTGATTTTTGTTGTTACAAGTTTCCATGCTAATCTAATGTGAATATTTAGCTGCTAACTAGGGTTACCACCTGTACGGGTTTCACCCGTACAGTACGGGTTTGGAATCATGTGCCCGTGTCTGGGCACACGTCCCGCCTGGGCACATAATTAAAACCGCATATTTGCATTTCTTGCGGCGGACGGCGGTGGGCGGACGCCGGGTGGCGCTGTTTCCTGTCCCTCGACTCTCCCTCCCCTGTTTCTCTCCTCCGCGGCTGTAGTGGGAGGAAGTGACATCAGGGAGAGAGGGAGCCGTGAGGGACGAATCTTCCTCCGGCAGCCAGCCAGCCAGCCAGCCAGCCAGCAGGGGTTGTGGAGAACAGCACTTTCGTCTGGCAGAGGAGTTTGGGACCGCCCTTCTCATCTCCTCAACGACCTCATCTCACCTTTTAAGAAAAGCAGGTATTTATTACATTTGACGCAAATGCAATATCAATTGGAAAGGGGGGGGGGGGGATCAGTATTGCACATTAAACATGCCCCCCCCCAAAAAAAATGTTTTGTGGGGGCATCTTTTATGTGCAATAGTACACATCAAGAATACAGGCAGGGGAACAAAACCTGACACAATTTCTTTATAGGTGACACAATAGGAAATGAAGGTTGAGGACACAGATGTTGCGTGATATATTTTAATTCTCACACACAAAGCAAATAAAAGTTATGTCTGGAGTTCTACTTAAGGGCTTGTTTCCACCTGCCCGCACATCTACCACAATGTCCTGTGCCCGGAACGCGAGGGATCACCTATATAAAGTCTCCCTGCGCTCTGGGGCGGAACGGGGGCATGGCAGTGCCATTCAAGTAAATGGCACTGCAGACCCGCCCACAGTGCGATCAGCCGCACAGTTACGTGCAATAATAAAATGCCCTGCATTCCAATGTGGTGGGATCGCAAAAAAACATTCATGCATGATTTTTTGCGATCCCACCGCACTGGAACACAGGGCATTGTATTACCGCACATTCCTGTGCGGCCGCTCTTACTGTGGGCAGAGGGGCATGTCTGCAGTGCCATTGACTTGAATGGGGGGGGGGGGCGCGACACATGGGGAGTTGAGCTTTTGTGAGAGCAACATAACTTCATTGTTTCTGCTGTTAACTTTCTGAAGTAATTGGTCCACAGTGCCTGCAGCTACAGATGACATTAGGACTGGTGTAAGCTCATTTACTGCTTGTTAGGATTATGGAAATATTTGAATATCCATAGCCTGGCCAGAGGCTCACATGAAAGGACAACTGAGTGTCAGGAGAGTGCTATTGGGGAAGTCTGCATTTAGGTAAACCTATTGCTTTACCTCTTTCATGCTTTTAATGTCTCTTTCCTGCCACCATCGTAACACTCCAAGCATGTAATCAGTACTTCTAGGAAAGTCCCTTTCCCAAGGACCTATGCAACTTGTCCATTGTCTGTCACAGAAGTCTACACAAAGGTAAGAATTCAACTGTAGGCAACATGCTGCATGGAATATGGCATCCCCATCAACATCCTTAAAGGGTTTCTAAACCCTCCTGATTTTTTGCCTATATCTACTGCTAGCAAGGGATCATGCTAGCAGTAGATATATGCAAAAAGTTTTTTTTTTTTAAACCCGATTTAACAGCGGTTTAAACTTACCCAGTTTTCGCCGTGCGCCCGCGTGGACTATAAGACCTGTAGAACTATTGCATTTTAAATGTTTGATCTAAAAAATGAAGGAACACAACAATTGTTCTAATAGTTACGATTTACTTATTTGATCCCAAAGTTAATAAAATTCACTGGACTTATAAGGAATCTGGGTTTTGGGTATCTTCTTACCTGAACGGCACAACTTACCACTCAGTACAAAATGAATCCCTTTCCTATTATATTTTGCTCGCGAGGAGAAGTGGTTTCAGACATGATGTGCTGCGCTTTTCATACTTAGGGTTTCCGATCACGGCGTAGATCGGGAACTGTCCAGGGGAGGCAAAATCTCTCTTAATGAATTGTACTTTGTATAAAATGCTGACATAAACCCTGGGAGTGATTAATCACAGTCTGTTTAAACTGATTTTATCAATGTAAATTGATTTGGGAAGCACTTTGCAAGCGGCTTTTTGCCATATGTAAATGAGGCAAAGTTCATTAATTCAGCATCAGCAAACTGCATCGTTTTCTTTAAAACTAAAACATCTCTGCAGAATGTGACAGCGACCACTGTGTCCTTCAAAAAGAAAACATCTATTTGTCTGGTACATTGGTTTTCGCTGCTGATAACCTTGTGCCAGGATGTTCTTGATATTGGAGTATGGCAGCCAAAAAGTGTCCCCCTACATTCTCTCGCGCCACTTATATGGAGTACGTTGGGGCCAAAATCCCCCATTCGATCTCCCCATCCTATAGATCTACCCCACTGTACATTTCAGATCAGCCTTGGTGCAACTATACAGCTTCCACTCATATTCACAAGTGTATGCAAGAAAGACCCCTGATTTGGAACTAAGTACATATTAGACAGGTCCTCTTTTTCACATACCATATAACATTTTATTTCTGATCCTAAGGTAGACTTATCTTAATGCTACTGACTACAAATTACATCAGATTCAAAACAGGTAAAAAAAAAAAAAAGGAAAATGTAATATCAAAGGCATATAACTTATATGAAGTTAACTTTTTATAAGCCATGGCCTCAGCCATTTGAGTTATCTAAAGTATACCTATAACCAAAAATTTTTTTTTTAGTTTTGGATAGAGTAGGGAAGGGTTAGAACCGCTATCAGGTTATTATTGTTGTTTGTATATCCTCTAGGTCAGTGGTGGTCAACTCTCCTGCTATAATGGGAGTCAAAATACAGCCCATGACATCACCAAATGGCCGCACATAATATTCAGTGCATGTAATGCTTTATATGAATTATAATATGTTATGTTTCAGAGACTGCTGGCAAATGCAACAGGAGATGGTCAAAGACTACAGCCATGCTACAATAGATGGTCAGAGAGGGTAGACATGATGCTGGAGTGGTCAAAGACCATGGGCATGCTACAAGAGATTATCAGAGAGGGTAGACCTGCTGCTGGTGATGGTCAGAGACTACAAACATGCTACAATAGTTCGTCAGAGAGGGTAGACATGCTGCAGATGGTCAGACACTGCAAACATGCTATTAGAGTTGTTGGTGACTGGGGACATGCTTTAAGAGACAGACATTGACTGGGGACACATTAGTGTGATTAGTGATACTGCTAGAGATCACTTCTATTACAAGGCAATAGGGAAATACAAACTACTCTCTGCACGAGGCCCAAAAGTCCAACAATGTACCAAAGGACCACATGTTAGACTCTAAGTAGATTCCTCCCTTACTGTTTGTCCTGATGACCTTTAGGACATTTTACAGTTGTCAGTAGAACAAAAGGTGAGAGTAGGTTTTCCATGCTCAGGTGTTTACTGTCTTAGAACAGAGTCCCTCTCAATTTTTTGAGATTTGTTCTTACTTCCTGTTGCATCTCCAGGACAGGAAGTGCAGGGAAATGCTCCCCAGTGGATTATGGATAGCAAAAAATCAGGGGGTTTAATCTTTCTCTAATCTAACCAAAACAAAAAACAGTTTGACTTCATGTTCAATTCAAAATTAAAACTTCTGCCGTGAAGCAGACCCACAAGATGCCTACTGTTGCATTTATAGGCTAGAAAATTGTGCTTCTAAGAGTGAGTTTGAATCTAGAAATACTTTGTTATTAGCAGCATGCCTGATTGTAAGACTAAGCCCCACCTGTCTGCCTGCAAACTGTCAAGTAGGATGCTTCAGTGGCCAGAACAGAGCATTCTTACTAAAGAAGAGAGAGTGGAGAATGGCATTTGGTGCGCCTTAGCTCTGAAGTAAAGAAAACCAAAATCCTAGTAGCAAAATGAAGGTGGCACAGTGGCTCAGTGGATAGCATCTATGCTTTTTATAGGTGGTCCTTCGTGCGGACACTGCATGGAGTTTGCATGTTCCCCCTCTGTTCATGTGGCTTTCCTCTGGGTACTTTAATATCCTCCAACACGGCAAAGACATTCCTGTCTCAAGATGTTTAATTGGCCCCATTAGGTACCAATGATTGCACTATCATGCTCTGCATGTTGGTTCCAAGCTAATTCAAATGGAGAGGGTTGAGGAAAGACCTGGTACAATACCCCGTGAAAAAATTGCCAAGAAAAATTATATGGGGAAAAAAAAGCTCTCAAGCATATCAGACGTTGAGCTGACTCAATAAAATTGCTGAGAGTCGCTAGCAGAGGCTCTGCCAGGAAGAGGAGAGATGGTCCCTCTGAAAGAAGTCTATACCAACCAACATAAATTTGCCTGTGAATAGAAAAAGAGGAGTATTGATTGGATCACCAGGGAGCTACTTGATCGAAGAAGGGAGTGAGACAATAAGTAGACTGGACAAGATATGCATGTATTACAATAGAAAAACAACAATGCATTCTCCTCTTGCTTTGAGTTTTGGCGACCCAATGAGGAAATAGGAGTACTTTAACTAAAACCCAGAAAACCAAATATTAGGGGATAAATTCTGCTTGATAGGACTTTGAAATTGGGAAGGCATGCTCTGTTAATAATAACTTTTCTGGTCTGTTTGGACATGAAGGGGTGTGGCGTTAAACCTGGAGTGTTCTGAGCCACAGACATATCATGTTTTTCCACACTTTCTGAGGAAACAGTGCCTGTCACTGCAAAATGCTCACGTGTGAAACAAAAATAAGTCTCACCCCATCAGGAAATTCAGCAGGAGCATATTGGGGAATGCTTGGACTTCAACAATTAACTAAGGAATTGTGACTGATGGGATAATAGAAGCAATGTATTTATGTGGCTAGAACAAATAGCGGGTACAGTGTATATGTTTTTATTATTTTAAAGGTTTTAAAGAATTTGTACAGTATAAATAAAGATATAGAAATGTAATTAAATACATATACATCTATAATACATACATACTAGGGATGTTCATATACCCGTTCAGATACCAGTGCCGATACTTGGCATTTTCATGAGAACTACCAGGGTTGCAGCGGTTGCAGCTGGGACCTGGCTCTGGCGCTCCACCACTGTCCTGAAATCATTAGCCTGTATTGTTTTTGAAAAACTGTCACATGACACTAAACAAAAATGTATCAGTACTTGAAAGTACTTGGGCAAGTATTAGTACTTGTATCCCTTTATCGGTATCGGTGCATCCCTTTATTTATATTTATAAAAACAAAATCATACATTAAAACAGAGATGCACAGATCCCAGGAGCTCCTTACAAATGACAGCTGTCTCCTAACTTTTGAATTTTTCTCTAGTCTAGTCTTGGAGCTGGAAAAGTATCTGTACTTGTACTTGTACTTGTACCGAGTAATCCCTAATACATACAATAGATATATATTATATTAAAAATTCTTTTAACATGATACTAAAAATGTCCTGAATATCTGGGAGAGAAAAATTATTTCTGAATTATGGGGATGTGGTGTCTATAAAGTTGTAGTCTAGACTGGATTATATACATGCTAAATAAAGATACAGCAGAGGTTAACTCGTCATGTTTGTTAGCTGGACCAATCTGATGAGTCACATCAGAAACACACTGATCAAGTTTCTAGAAGTTTCTTTACTTGCAGGCTGTGACCTGCATTAGAAATGCTGGTTGTGAGCCCAGGTCCTGAGATATCAGTTCCTCTGGGCCTGGTTGCTGGACCAAGCTTGAGAATCGAACCCACACTGTTCCTGCTGGGGAAAAAAAGAGTTGAGTACAATGGAGCCACACATGAATCTCCACTGGTCTGAAAGCTGTCGGGCATAGAAACATCTATTTGTGGGTGCTACTTCCAGGCTTTTCTGTGTCTTTATCAACATTGTAAGTCTTAGCCCTCATCCAGGGACTGTCAGCATGGGAACCAGTTGTACTTTTTAGGTATTCTATCAACGAAGCCACATTTTACAATAAAGTTGGAGAAAAGTTCTCAAACACTGGACAGCCTTTTTTGCTTAAGAACCAACTTATACTGCTCAAAGACCAGGTCTTCTGACATTTCCATTACACGGCCCAGTAGAGTGGGGGCACTGCTAGAGACGTTTGTATAGAATAGCTACATTCTCCCTCCTTAGTGGGGACTCAAGTTTGCAAAGAATGTTAGTAGAATTGACAAAAAAACTATTAATGATAGGGCTACAGGAGGTTTTAGTGCTTTGAATTACATGTGTTTTAGATTTTTTTTTTTCATACCTTTGATTGTACGAGGGGTGATCCAAAAGTCATAAGCCAAACATGGAAGTAGTATGATTTAATTAGGATGGTGTTGTTTTTAATGTGTGTTTGCCAAATTTCAAGAGTGTAACTTTTGTGGTTTACTACAGATCAAGGAGAAGAAGTGAGGCAAATTACTATGAAAAGTCCTTGGCGGCACAAAAGTCCTTTGTTTCTTTGGTTACCATCAATGTAGCAGGGTTCTGACTGGTGGATCATATTCCTTACTCACCAGACCTTGCTTCCTGTGATTATTACCTCTTCCCAAGATTAAAAGATCCCTTGCAAGGAAAGAGTTTTGGAAGTAATGAGGTAATAGATGGTGTTTCAGAGTGGTTTGAGGGTCAAGAGAAGTGTTTTTTTTTCCTGGATGGAATCCAAATGCTTTAGCATCGTCTGAAGAAGTGCATTGAAGTTAAGTTAAAGTGCATGTAAAACCAAAGCTTTTTAAACTGTTGGATAGGGTAGAGGACAAAACTTACATTTCCTTGTTTATGTTTTATACGGAACACATTTTTGTTCTATTGTGTGCAAGTGGTTTACAATAGAGAAATCACTAGCTTGGGATATTAATAAATAGATAGGATAAGGGATAGCCATGACCCCTGTCAGGGTTTTTTTTGTCAGTGTGTTATTGGAGAGATTTCCCTTCACTTCCTGTTCTAAAAACAAAATATGAAATATTAGGAAATATCTCTAAAGCAAGGAGAAATCTTCCCTTAGTTGTCATTGCAACTAGTGCCCTAAGGAAATATTTCCCTTACCTCCTGTTCTTGTGAAAACTCAAAAATGTGGGATTTGCCATCACTTCCTTTACAAGAGAAAACGTTCATTAGGACACATACCGTATAATTTATAGATGTTCGCACGGCACTAGAGACCCTAGATGTCGCTGAGAAGTATAGAAATATCATATGCTCCTCAGCACCATCTAGTGACATTAGTGCTGTGCAAATGGCATCTGCCTTATATATTGAACTTGAAATCAGCCCACACATGGACAGCAATAAAAACCCAATAGGCGTTATTATTTATTTATTACTTATTACAGGTATGTACACTGAGTGGCCAGATTATTATGACCACTCCATCTTTACTTCGTTGGGCCACGAGATAACTCCACGAGATTACTTTGTTGGGCCGTTGAAAGGTGATGCGAGGAACCTGACACTGCACTGTTGCCCTTCTGTTGTCTTGTACCAGTCTTGTCACTCTCCGTTCTGCCCTAACATTGACTAGTCGCTGACGGCCACAATTCGCACGTTCAGACCCAGATTTTCGGCTGACAGTCCAGTCTTTAAACACTTTAACAACTGCTCTTGAACATTTTACAAATTCTGCTGTTTTACTGATACTTGCTCCATGGCTCAGAGCGCCAACAATCATCCCACGTTCAAAGGCTGTTAAATCGCGTTGTTTACCCATATCTTCAGAAAAAAATCACTTCTACTGTCGTGGTAAACAACCTGCTTACCTATTTATAATGGTCTGGCCCTCTAGCAACTTCAGCACAAAATTATAGCTAATTATAGCTAATTTGCCTACAAACGTCAGGTGGTCATAATAAACTGGTCACTCAGTGTATAAAGCCGCAATTTACACAGCACTTTACATAGTTGCACATTTACATCAGTCCTTGCCCTCAAGGAGCTTGCAATCTAAGGCCTCATTCACACAGTTTAGATTCGGCCCATACAGATCCATGCGTTGTGCATGGCCATATCGGGCCGTTCCCAGGAAGGACAGGTGCGGCATGTGATTGTATGCAGCAGCCTGTTCTTCCTTATGGGAGGACACGGCCGTACGCTCACCCGAGCTGCACATCCGTGCGGATGCTGGTGTCTGTGCTCAGACGCAGACAGGATCCATCACGGATGTGCAGCTAGGGTGAGCGTACGGCTGCATCCTCCCATAGAGAAGAACAGGCTGCTGCGTACAATCACACGTAGCACCTGTCCTTCCCAGGAACGGCCCGATGCAACTATGCACGCCACATGGATCTGTACGGGCCAACTCTAAGCTGTGTGAATTAGGCCTAAGGCCCCTGTTGCACACAAATTCTTGGGCCAGTTTAGAGTGCGGCAGGAAAATTGAGTACCCGTAGGAAACACATGCAAACACAGGGGGAACATGCAAACTCCTTGAAAATAGTGCCCTGGCCAGGATCAGAACTGGGGGCCCCCAGTGCTGCAAGTCACTGTGCTTAGTGGTTAGCACTTCTGCCTTGCACACTCTATCCGAAATCAAAAAGAAAGTTTTGAATTTACATAAACTTTAAATGAAATTTTAATGAACGTTTGATGTGGTTACATGATTGCGAATCTTTTCTTTCTTTGTGAAAAAATAGACTTTTGGACTACCTCTCAAAAGAGTATTTTGTACCTGAGTTTAGCAGTTTACTAATTGAGGAATTTACAATAATATTTTAAAGCATTTGAAAGCTTTAAAGTTGTTATGATAAGTCCTCCTAAATGCAATTATTATTGACGTGAATCATTGAACTAAATCTATGAATAAAATGTGTTCCATTCAAAAGAACCCAACCGGCGTTCTAAAGCTGAAGGCGATATGTGACACCCCTTCCTATCAGGTCACAAGAGGATTGTTAAATGACACCAGTGTTTACAAGGGGTTTTCAATGCGTGTTTGCTTTCACATTCAAGGGTTTAAATATAAAATGATTGAATATTATATTTATCATTCCCAGGGCCTGTGTTATTTGTACACATCGTCAAGTCGAAACATTCTCATGCTCCTTAGGATGATTTGAGAGAATGATCAGAATGAATTTCCTCTCGTCTTGAGAAAGAAAAAAAAAATGAATAGATTTTACCTTTGGAGGAGAGCAAATGATACATTCTCAGCTCCTTCTAAATTGAATCCATTTGCGGCCATTTGCATCGCACAGAAAACCTACAGTTGAGTGCTTTGCTCAGAGGTGTAATGACCGGTTGTCAAAATAGACTGGAGGTGGCTTGTAACAAAATGATCCCCCTGTCAATCCTTGAGCCCTGGCAGGCTGTAATTCCGCACGCAGCATGTGCATCCTGCCTGGGCTTTGTTAAATGCCACTCTCTAAGAAAGGGGAAACCGGTGAACCTGTTTTTTTTTTTTTTTAATAAGGATTTTTTTTTGTTTCAGATGAATATTTGATGAAGTTTTGGATAACGCCGCACGAGGTTAACACTGACTTGCCACTTGCTTTAATTAAAGAACATATCTCTTAGCGTTCTGGTAGTGGAGGGAAGGCACGGACAGGGATGAAAACATTTTAACAAGATGTCATACGGCAGCCGTTATTTCATGTCGTGTTTAACTGAAACATCGGGGATAATGCGCATCAAGGTAGAAACGCATAATGGCACCGGGAGTGTCTGCATGTCTCTCTGCAGCAAGATTTTAGTCTTGGGTAGCAAATTGACATCTACAGTACTTCTAATTATTTTGTGGGTTCTATTTTAGATAGGCAGCTGGAAGTTTAGGGACAGTTACTCCATCTGAAGTAGCTTAGGATGGAGTATTTTGAGGTCTATGAGACAAGGATGTCAGAAGGTCTTATGACATCATCTATATTAATGATGTTTTGGTCGAAAAAGCACATTGTATTACAAACATTTGCCTTTTTAATAAAGCACTTTTTCATCCTTTGTTGCATCTCTTTCCAGCCTCTTCCTGTACCCATGCACTCCAATGATGGCTGTATGGCATTGAATTGAGCCAGCGTGTTTTGAAAGAGCCATTTGTAGTCTAGATTTGAACCCCATGTAACAAAGTGAAAATGCAAGGACCTTTTTGGCAGGATCACCAAGTATTTTTAATGAAAGCTGCAAAATTATACATATTGAAAACAACTTTTGAAAATGTACATAAACTGAACTAAAAAGATTTGGGGTCCCCAAGGGTTCTTTCAGCTGATTTGAAAAATGTTCCGGAGGGCTTGGCAGCGAAAGGGTTAAAGGTTCATGTATGCACAGCATATTTGCACAATATGGAAATGTATCTACCAAAGTGGCAGAAAACAAATAGTGGTACAAGTGTCTCCTCCAGAAATAAATTATTGAAAAGTAATTTCATCCAAACAGAAGTAATAGCTTACTGTGTGGTTGAGCCTTAAATGGCCTTAGCCATAGCTCAGTCACTACAATTTAGATAGTTACCATTAAAATATCTCCCCACCATATGGTGGGCAGGGTAGCATTCCTCAGTGAATACAAAATACGACAGCCCTGTGTAGGATCTGACTACAGTTACTTGGACCTTACCCAGAGTTTTACTTTCTTGTTTCCAGCAACTGATAGCAACAGCAGAGAAGTATATGCTGCTGGAGGAAATGGGTGGAAGTAAAGAGAGCATGTTGCTTTGATCTGTGAACAGAATACTAGGCATTTTGTGATTGGATGAGGGAAGAGGAGGTGGAATTGTAAACAACATGATCCCCACTGTGCGAGAACCGAAACACTCAGTCGCAGAGCTGGAAGAACTGGAAGTAGAGAGCTGACACTAGTATCTGACATCAGTAAATCTATCATGTTTAAAAAAAACAGATAAAGTCCATGTTCAATTATCATCTTTCTATAACTTCTAGAATAAGGACAATATACAGAGCATCAAGATTTGCATTTAAAAGATGCAGCCCTCCATTGAGATCAATAACACAATTATCAGTCCCTCAACACATGCTAGGGTGCTAGGTGTTATTCTGTACTCTGACCTTTCCTTCGGGCCCCACATCCAATCACTGACCAAATCTTGCCATCTTAATCTCTGTAATGTTTACAGAATTTTCCCCTTCTTATCAAATGACACCACAAAGCTACTTATTCACTCTCTCATCATGTCTCGCCTTGACTACTGCAACCCCCTTGTCGTCGGCCAACCTCTAAACAGGCTATCCTTCCTCCAGTCTATCATGAATACTGCTGCCAGATTCATTCACTCCACCAACCGCCCAGTTGCTTCCACTCCTGTTTGCCAATCCCTCCACTGGCTTCCAATAGTGCAACGCATAAAATATAAAACACTAACAACATCATACAAAACCATCCACAACTGTGCCCCCAGTTCCATCTCCAACCTCCTCTCAAGATATCACCCAAATTGTCCTCTCTGCTCCGCCCAATACTTCCTGCTGCCTAGCTGCCACATCTCCTACTCCAATGATTGCTATCTGGCTATCTCCTAATCTGTCTGCCTTTAAATATTCCCCAAAAAAATCACCTCTTTAGGGTAACCTATTCCACCTCCTATTAAAAACTGTACATCTACTCCTTCAATCAGCTCATTCCTCACAGTTATTATCTTCTGTATCACTTGTCCCTCCTTGTAGATTGTAAACTCTCATTGGCAGGGTCATCTAATCCTTTTGTCAGGTATTGTATTGTACTGTCTTCCCATATGTTGTAAACCTCTGCGAAAACTGTTAGCGCTATATAAATCATGTATAATAATAATAATAAATCCAGAGGAAGTACTCGTGACCCTCACAGACCATGATTGCAGAGACCTCCACCATTGTGCTCACATTTAACTCACAAGAGTAACAGAACTCCTGGCACAGGAATCTACAACAGGGAGCTGCTACTTCTTCCACCGATACCGCCAACTCCAACGCAAAGGAACATATTCCAAATAATGTAGGAATCCTTTAAAACGTTTTATTGTACCCAAAACAATGTCCCCTAATGTGAACAACAAGATAAAAAGCACCGACAGGTCAAATTCAAAGTCTCCACTCCTAATTTTCAGAAGAAAGTTAAACGGACCTCTGGTGCTAAAGATATTTCCCATTAGATATAATGATATCATTCTAGTAGATATAAAGACATAAAGCATCCTGTTTGAGCATAATGAGCGTTTGCCAATAGTGTCTCCCATGCATCTATTCAATAGCTGTATGCTTTTTTAAGACCCTCTGCAATTCAATATGTCTTTTGACCTTGGGCAGTGTAGTGAAGCTCCTTCATTATCTGGGGGCAGGTCAATGACCGAGCTATAATGCTTAACTGCAGTAAAGAAAAGTGAGGTCACTGTGTAAGCTACAAGACTGGCCCCAACAGAATTTCAAATCTTTTGGCAGGTAAAAAAAAAACAATTCACACATCTACTGAACATTGCAAATTTGCATTTAGCTTATCGCCTGGAGTCCAGCTTTTCAAACAAGCGCCATGTGTGTACCCCAGTTTCCCTCATTGCAATAATGCTGCTATTGTTTATTTTTCCAGTCTAAAAATGTACTGATAGCTTGAGATATGAAATAAATACATATACCAGCAAATAAAAGAGGAAAAAATAGACAGTAAAATAAACTAAACAATGTATCATACGACGTCTAGATTGATTAGAAAAGACACTGAGACAGCAGGCTCAGAAGTAACATTTCCAAGACAATTTGTCACTCATGCATAAATCTTGCTGACGTTCTCAGTCACTCTAATAGCTGCCCATTTTATACATCTCTATGAAGTTGCACGGTTGCAAAAAAAAAAAGTGTGTCTTGCTACCATCTCATTTACATACCTTAGCGAAAGCCAATGAGGCAAGAGCAGTTGCAATGGTGATCATAATAAGTATTTGGAGAAAGGCAGAGAGATCACTAATGGCTTGCCTTTAGGGATTTCTGAACTCCATAGGGGACGAAAATGAGAAATATTTTTCAAACAGCAGGGGTAAAGGTTCGAAAACTAGAAACACATGGAGTGATAAAGATGTTGGTGCCACGGGGCAGAGAGAGAGAGAGAAACATTTACCATGTAAAAACTGTAATTTCAGCATTATGAAGTAATAATCGTGTTTCATCATCGTTATTAAAGCATGACCCTTAAAGTCACATAAATTAGATATAAGTTTCTGGTAAAGTTTATTAATCTTCAGGGGTAATACGAGGAAACTTTATTATCACACAAAATCAACACCCTCCCTCTCTTAATTAAGTTTCCTTTACAAAAGAACTTTGCTCTCTCTCGCCAATAACATCTGAAGAGGACGGAATCGTTTTTTTGCTGCAGACAAGCATATCAACAATGAGATGAATTAACTGAAGCACGCAGAGGGTCTGCTTTTCAATTACCACGGCCATTGTACACGTGACACGGTTGGGGGCTGATTCTATGTCCGCCACAGGGAGGGGGATATTTAGTATCTGGCCTGAAGGGTAGGGAGAAGCGTTGTAATTCTGGCAAAATGCTGACAACGGCGCTATGATCCTTGGTTTCATATTTTTTATCTACAAATGTGAACATTTCATGGCTACTATTTTTAGTTGCTTAAAGAAAAAAAACATTGTATATAAACAGCAAGATATTGTTTTACAATGAGTAGGTGTTAAAATCCCTGGCTATGGCTGGCATGAGAGTGAAATGTTTGCTTTACAGGGAGCTTCCCAAACCCCAAAATAATAATAGTAAGGGACTGATGGAAAAAAATTACACCCAATGTATAGCTGGGCAAATGCAGTTCACACGGCATTAATGCTACTTGATGGGGCCAAGGAGCACAGGGAATCCCTATGATCCTTGGCTCCATCTAGTGGCCATATTGCCATGCAAACTGCGTTAGCCCTGCTATATTCTGGTCAGAAGTCTTATACATCAGCCCCTAAATAAAAGCCGAAAACATTAATCCTTTAAAGAAAAAAAGTACTTACCTTGGACCTCAGCTTCCTGAAGCATCCTGGATATCACTGTGCTCCCCTCTAAATAAGGCTGGGTGCTCAAATTCCTGCAAGAATATGCTTATGTGCCATTCCAGAACACATTGTAAGAAATGGATGATCAGCTGTCCCAGGCAGATGTATTAACGTCAGGAAATGAACAGAAGTCAGGTCCAAGATATGTATTTTTAAAGAGGAGAGTTAACGAGGAACGTCTACCCCTCAGGTCATTTCTTTTATAATCCCCATTCACCTTGTTGGCTGGGTTGCCCTGAAATCACATACTCACACATCCAGGAATTTCAACATTGTCCTGTTGCAGTTCAACGATACACCATCTTCTTGACTTAGGTCATCTGGGTGCCAGCTGTCCTCTTGTTTCTTGCAGATAGTCCCCTGGTGACCTCATAAGGGTGATGGCTGTGCAGTAGAGACACGTGTAGGAGGGGTCATCCTCCTAGGGGTTGTGATGTCAGTATCTCAGGAGGCTGTGGGGGGTCTGGGAAGTCATCCTGACCTTTACAAGCATCCCAGATGTTTCTGGAGTGTTCTTGAAGTAAAAAAGCTATTTAGGGGGAAAAAAATGAGAGAGGTAACTAAGGAGGGCAATTAGGGCAAGTGGGTAGGGAAGGTGAAGGTTCACTTTAATTATAGCCATTGCTACCTGCATACATGACTCTAGCCAGGCTGAGCTGGATTCCCTGCGAGACACATGGTTTGATATGACTATTGTTACAAAAGCGTAATAAAATTCACTACAGGTGTTGAAAATTGTTGCTATAACATGCAAGAATGCACAGTGTGCTTAGACACTAAAGTAGGCTTTTACTCTAGTTTGGCCTCTATGAGCAGTGACAGTGACCCCTCTCATTGCCGCATCCACTGCATCCATCTCCTCCTGGCCTTCTTCCAGTCTGACTTCTTCTCTCTTTGACCACTGGGCAGTAAGTGATGATGTAATATCTGTGCATGTGCCATGAAATTACACTGACCCACCACCCAGCTCTATTCTCAACATCTTACAGATGCCAGAAATGGACTGAGAGTGGGCACTGCACTCTACATTTGCTGCAGACAGTGTACACACACAAAGAAAAAAATTGCTAACTGACAGGTAAGGCAATTTTTGGGGAGAAGAGATGTTATAATGGTTACCTATGTTTTTAGTCATAGGGGAGCATCTAGTGCACACATATACATTAACTTATACCATGTTTATATGCCCCCCTCCCCCACCATCCTCTACAAAATCATAAGGCATGACTTCACTTTGGTTATTCCATTAAAGGCTAAGTTCACCTTTTGGATATATTCAGGGTGTGGCATGAAACATGGTCAGAATGGCACCCATCCTGCCCCCGCCCCCCCTACTTACTTGAATTATGGGGTTCTCCCCGCAGGCTGCTGCTGTATTTTGAATTTGGTACGCGTGTGCATGACTCTGCCCGTTCAGCCATGTCATCCTATCACAGTTCCTTTGACAGGATCTGTAAATCAAGAAACTAGGGCAGAGGGACTACTCAATGGAATACAGGTTCCGTGACATCACCACACTTGTAGTCCACTCATTCTTGCTCCCTTCCATGTTAGTAATGCACAGATGCGAATGCTGCTGCGTTGTAATAAATAGCGCAGGACCCATTTTTATGTGTGTTGTAGGCCGATTAAAAACAAATGAGCCACCTAATGCGCCTTAACACATGAAAAGTCATGCGCCAATACACGTGAGCCTAAATGCATGCTCATTGTGAAGGGACCATAACAAAATGGTCCAGAAAACATAAAGTCAGTGTTTGCTCTCTGTGATAAACGTATTTGTAAAATAAAGATTTTATATGAGCTGTTTATTTACTTGTAAACTTTCAGTAAAAGGAAATAATATTAACCCATATCTCCCTTTAAGGATAAAATGGCCTATTTCTCTTTGCTGAGTACCTATAAAGACAAAGAGTCAGCTCTCCGGGGCATAGCAGAATTCTGAATCTGTCATCGGGGCAGCCTGTCTGCAGCTGTAAATGTGTCTGCAGTGGGACAAAACTGGAGTGACCCCCAGACAGACCTATAAATCCCTGGTGAAAGTCTATGAAAACAGCAGAGCAGAGTGAAATATTCCAACCTGCTAAGTGACAGAAAGTGCAGCGGGAGCTTGTCATTCATTGCTGCAATACCTCTCAGGTCTGACCCTGGTACCAGGTCTGCCCTGCTCCCTCACCATACAGGCCAAATCAACCAATACTTCCCATTGCTACGCGTTTTTATGTCCAGCGCTTGTTTTTCATGAAATGTCCATTAATTACACTTCATTCTGCATTTTTTTAAAGGGAACCTGTCATTACACGCTCTGCCATTGCAAATCTCTGACTTAAAAAAAACTAAATTATATATATAGATATATATGGGTAAGTCAAAAATTGTCCACACGGCTGTAGAATTTATTTTAATCAACTTTTAGAAAAGACAAATACATAATTTTTCAACATAATGTTCTTGCTTTTCAATACACTTCATCCATCTGTCAACAAGATTTCGCATACCCTCATTAAAAATGTTTTAGGCTGAGCTGCGAGCCACGAATGCGCTGCTGTCTTCACTTCTTCATCAGAGGTGAATCTTGGTCCTCATAGGGCTGCTTTCAGGGGACCAAACAGGTGAAAGTCCAATGGAGCAAGATCAGGACCATAGGGAGGATGCTTTAACACCTCAAAACGATGTTTTTGCAGAGTGTCGACAGTGTGGGCAGAGGTGTGTGGACGTGCATACTTATGCAAGATCACAACGTCTTTGTATAGCATTCCTCTATGTTTAATATGAAGTTTAGGCTTCAGCTCTTCAATGAGCATCTCACTGTAACGAGCACTGTTGATTGTTGAACCTTTTTTCTGATAATGCTCCAATACTGGCCCTTGAGAATCCTAGAAAACTATAAGCATCAATTTTCCAGCTGATGGTTGACTTTTGAACTTTTTCTTGTTTGGTGATTGAGGATGTTTCCATTCCATACTCTGCCGTGTACTCTCAGGCTCGTAATGATGAATCCATGTCTCGTCACCAGTACTGATTCTCGTTAAGAAACTTTCACACTTGGGCAACCTTCCTTGAACTTCTCTATCCATTCAAACACACTTCTTCACGACAAAACACTTTCTCCATACTGCGCACAAAGTCTTCCATAAATGACGGCTCCAGACACGCCCTCAGACCACAACAACAAAAAACAAATGCTGCTCTTCTTCTGTCATGCAAATCACAAGTGGGGCTTCCATTTTTTCTCGCAAGCAGTTACTAATGAACTGACATAACACGTTCACACCTGGACTGGGGGGACAGTAGCCTTGAACGGAAAGCGCTGATAGGACAGTGCAGCCAACAGAAGTTTTAATATAACCAGACTGCCGATAATTTATGACTCACCCTCGTGAATATACAGTATATATATAAAAAAAA
>NW_017306408.1:1887328-1908815 GCF_000935625.1 Nanorana parkeri | reverse complement strand
AATATATATATATATATATTCCCAGGTGTGGGGGGAGTTGAGAGCAGCTGCAGTGCTGATTGCCTCAGTTTACCATAGAGGCGACCAGCGGACACAAATGCAGCACCGCTGCGTATTGGCTGGTTCCTATGAAGGGAGGAGATGAGGGCAGCTGCAGTGCTGATTGCCTCACTTATTGGCTGATGCAATGAATTCCAGGCTGGCAATTTGCTGTCAGCTAAGGCTGCTTAAACCTCTATATCCTGCAGCTAAAAAGTGCTAAGAGATGGCAAGGAAGACTTGGGGATGAAGGAGACCTGGAATTAACTAAATATGGAATTGGGAGCATTGTCTGCCATAACCTGCTCTATCCCCTCATGAAGTAAGCTGTTGGTATCCTGTACGTGTAATAGCACTTAAATTCAGGGAATTTTATGATGTTTGGCAAAGATATATAAGTACAAATGCTCTGATCTGGATCACAAGAGGAACGTTAATGCTAACGCTTTGGGAGTATTTTAAACCATAACCTGCTCTATCCCCATCACCCCTTAAAAAAATCTCTTTTACTTCTCTTTGCTCTGTTCCCATCTTCAAATGATCTCTGCTTTGTCCCTATCACCCCCTTAAAAATGTCCTTTTCTCCCTTTCTCTGTCTCTATAACCTCATGTCCCCATGCTCTGTTCCCATCAGCCCTTAAAAATCAATTTTATTCCCTTGCTTTGTCCTTATGACACTATGTCCCCATACTCTGTTCCCACCAAATCCATTTTACTCCCCTGATCTGTCCCTATCACCCCATAAACAGTTCTGATATCATTTATTTCCTTGTTACAATTTTCTGTTCTTGCCTCGGCCGCAAAAGGAGCTAGCTATGGCTCTGCTGTCCTTCCTTCTGGAGGGTGGCTACTTTTGTTCCCCATGGTCCCTGTGTGTGTTGTAAAGTAGTCAGTGCTCCAAGCTCGTTCCCGTGATGGACTACAGTCTCATGTTTAGTTTACTAATTAGCGGAGCTATTTTTCTAGATTAATCGTCTTGCGTCACACGGTGGCCTGGAGAGGTGAATATGTACAGTACATTCATTTTTCTTATAGGGACAGGGCTTATTACATTTAAAAATAGCTGACAGAATCACATTAAGGATTCTCACCTTTCACCCTCATTCACCCTTTCTACGCTTGTGAACACACAAAGTGTATTTGTGAATTTTGGTACGTTTGCATAGGGCAGTCCATTCATTTCAATGGGCTGCTCTATGCAAGATAGATGTGACATAGAAGCCATGTTTTTGCGCATTCCAAACGGCGGCTTGCTTGCTGCATTTGAAGCACCATCTGTAAAAGCACCACATGCACAACACATGCTTTTCACCCCTTTCATAAATTCGCACAAAATTGAGAGATTTTCTGTGCGCTCACATGCATGTCAAGTGTGATTAGGGGCTTACTGCAACATTCTGCCCTCACTCACTTTTGGTTAGGCGTATTGTATGTATCATGATGTATCATTGTTTGCAAGAATCTCATTTATTTGTATGGGCTGCCAAGGCACCAGAGTGGATAAAAACATTTACCTTTGTGCAGATTTGTTTTCCAGTTTCCGTGCACCACAATGCACAGTAGTGTGTTACTGTGCATTGTAGCATGCTGCAACACAGGTGCATTGCAGAGGTGCATTAGTGTGCCATTGAAAATGAATGGCAACACAACGCATGAATGTGCATAACATACTTTACCCAAATGTATTATGCCAGGGGAAGGCAACTTTGGCACTTCAGATTTTGTAGAACTACAAATCCCAGGAGGCATTGCAAAAGACTCGGCATGATGGGATTTGCAGCTTCACCACAGCTGGACTGCCGAGGTTGCCTATCACCTCACTAAGTGGTAATGAGTGTAATTTAACATGACAAGCAACATTTTCAACAATGACAGCCAATGAAAACTAAAAAAAAGTGTCACATGGGTAAAAGTAATGATCTCCACGCAAATAACTCATAGCATAGCTCAGAGAATGAAGCCTCATAACTATTAGAATGTTGGAGGAGCACTTTAAAACCCTTTATTGGTAAATGTTCTCATTGAGCGTAACGTGACTGGCTTGTAGGTCAAATTTCACAGTGCTTTTTTTTATGAATACACAATGCAAATTCTGCTTATTTATGTTTAACCGAGAAGAAATACATCTACATGGTAATTTATAGAGGGTATTTTTGGGTAAATATAATAAATTATTCTGTCTCCGCCACAATGTTTCTCCATGGGATCCTCATAATTGTTCTTTTTCTAATGTTCCCTCAAATGAGTTATAATTATTTTATGTCTTTTTTATTGTTACAGAACACAATAAACCTGGAAGGCTAATTATAATTTTTGCTTTTAAGATAACAAATGGATATATAATTGACAGACTGTTGGGTTATGCAGGGACTTGACATATAATATATACTTTACAGCTGATAAAGGATATTTAAAAAGAACCTAGAATCTTAAAAAAAAAAAAAAATTACTTACACACTGTAGATGTGGATGAATGAATGTACAAGAAAAACAAGAAGTACAAGAAAAACATTGCATTTAGACGGCCTATTCAATTAGCACCTAAAACTGGACATACATTATTTTTAGCCATGCAGCACTGTAGAGCATTAATGTGCGTTGTGGTGCAGTACAATACAGAAGCATTAAAATTGCATTCTTTACTGTATAGGGGTGCCATTGGAAACTAATTGCACCGCAATGCACTAATGCATGCATGGTGTTTTGCTGTGTGTTACTGCAACATATATGTATGGAAACGGCTACAAACTATTTGCATATTCTTATAAAGAGGTAAGAGGGCTTTAAAACAAGTCCTGGCTGACTACTACTTTATGTAATGTTGCTGTTGTCTTTTCTTCTATTTCTTTTTCATTATTCCACTTTAGGGTTTGTTCTACTTTAATAAACCCCAGATATCTGCTATTGGTTGTCACTACTGGTTCCAGTTACAGGACATCACTGAAAACGGTAGGAGAGCCCAACATTTCCAGCAGCTCCTTCAGGGGTATTGCTACAGAAGCAAAGGGACTTGGAATTTAGACTAAGATCCACCAACTGTAATTTTCCTGTCTAATAAGAGTGTCCTTATTGGTCGCTGAGGCACAATCATTGTACAGGGGGATGGAGGTCGATGGGGCTTGGTACAGACGTCAGGCTCTAGTGAAAAAAAGTAAGACATTTTGTCATATTTGTATGGCTTCATCAGGGAGATTTTCATTGTTTCCTGTCCCAGAGACAGAACAGGAAGTGAGAGAAAATCTCCCCAAGGTGAGGGGAAATCCCAACTTGTCACAATCTCCATTGGAAAATTACCATTTACTCTTGTTTAAGTGGCAACTGTAAAATTTTAAGTTTCCTCTATGTCTACTAAGCATGAGGTTAAAACTTTCAAACATGAAGGGGAGAAGAGGACAAGAGGAAGGGGAGGTAGAAAAGGTGAGAGTGCACAATGGGGGAAATTGAAAGGTAAAATTGAGGAGGAAACCACATAAGGGTTGTATATGACACAAGATTGGAAGTATTAACTATATTACACATAGAATAGGAGTATAAGGAAGGAAGGGAGGGGGGACACGGGGATATATATGGGGTGAAGTTAAAGGGGTAAAGTGAATGTGGCTAGGCACATACATAGTATGGTAATGAAACACGATTTTAGGAGTTTTTTTTTTTCTTCACAGAAAGAATAAGAACACTAGTATTAAAAGGTAAGAGGAGAGTAGATTTGATGACTAAGGTAAGCACACATCACGAAGGGAGTAGACTGTCTATAAGGCATGTTAGAAAAAGAATAGAGTGGATACACATAGAGGAGGAGGAAGTGAAGGATTGAAGTTGAATACGGGTAGAGAAAATAGCACCAGAGGGGTATAAAAAGTTAAATTCCCTCTCCCTTCCCCAGAAGAAGGCGCGAGTAGTAGTATGAATGTGGGATGAGAGTAGAGATGGATTCGGCTGAAGTTGTGTGGTAGCGAAGGTTGAAATAAAGGATGTTGGAAATGGAGCAGATGTTTTAATTTAAGTTATTATGTTAGAAAAAGAATAGAGTGGATACACATAGAGGAGGAGGAAGTGAAGGATTGAAGTTGAATACGGGTAGAGAAAATAGCACCAGAGGGGTATAAAAAGTTAAATTCCCTCTCCCTTCCCCAGAAGAAGGCGCGAGTAGTAGTATGAATGTGGGATGAGAGTAGAGATGGATTCGGCTGAAGTTGTGTGGTAGCGAAGGTTGAAATAAAGGATGTTGGAAATGGAGCAGATGTTTTAATTTAAGTTATGTATAAATTATGCCACGGGATAGATAGAGAGAGGATATATGTTTTTTTCTTTTATATATATATACGTATTATGTAAAAGTGTATTGTATTTAAGTGAAATAACGATAATAAAAAACATATTAAACAAAAAAAAAAAACTTTCAAACATGAACAGCACTAAGGACCTGACAGAGGGTCTAAAACATCCACATTCTTACAAAAAACATTTTGACTGGAGATTCACTTTACCAGCAATGAGTAGGAGTTTCTAATTAGGAAATTTAAAAGCAGGCATTATTTGGTGTCTACACATAGGCAGGACTTTTACTTTAATTACTGTTACTTTAAATGTCTGGAAGGATCACTTTAAAGAGGTTCTCTTGGAACTAATACTAGTTACTCAAGTCACCAATAATTTTCCAAACTGTTGGGGAATTGAACCTGGGGAGATTTGTTGATTACTATTCCATCTGACAAAATCATTTTCAGTAATAATAATGGAATTAAACAGATACTAAAGGCCAGAACTTCAAACACAGGTGCCAACTTCAAAGAGAACCTTTGGGGTCAGGGTAGAAATATGTTCACTTCCCCTTTGGATTACATCGATGGACACGTGTGGGGAAGAGGCCCTTGTCCTCATCGACATGGGGACAAGGTGTTTTTCCAGGTGTTCCCCCCCTGGCAAAGCTCTCATGTTGAGGGCATGTGGCCTGGTATGGTGCAGGGGGGAGCGCATGCTTGCCCCCCCCTTCCTGCCAGGCTGCTGCTTGGATCAGGGGTCTTCAGGGAGTACCCCACTCATTTTGTTTGCTTTTTTACACGCATGATACGAGATCTAAGGAGAATAAGCCACATGAAGTGTAAAACTGATGTTGTTGCACTGTATGCTGCAGCTTTGTTCATGTCCCATCAGTGGTTAGGAGTCTTGTCTTGCAGATGTGGGTCCTGGGTTTCAAAATCACCAAGAATATAGAATAAGAATAAGTCTGTAAATGTCCTATGAGTTTGTGTGGGTTTCATCCAGACTAAAAATATGACGGAAGGTTAATTGGCAAAATTGGTCCTATAGACTTTGATGAGGACATTAAATTGTCCTGTGTAACACGCCACTGTTATAATCACTATGATAAATAAATATATAACGTTAGTCTCTGATGGATTCCAAAGACTGCATTAAAGATGGCAGATGGGGTTTGTGGTGCTGTCCTCAGGGTTGTAACTGATTCTTCCACTTTGTATCCTATAGTCCATAATGTTATAACCACCATAACTGCCTTACCCTGCTAATTGCTGTCACACCTTCTGCCTTGCATACTTTGAGTCACCTACCCAGATCAAGTATGCTTATATGACTTCTGAGTTCCCTGATCTGCATACCTGGTCTAGGTCAGTGATTCAGAAATTATTAAAGCTTGTTTATTAGCCAGGTAGGAGGTCAGCAATGGCAGCTCCCCATTTCTCTCATGACAGGTTTACTTTAGAGATGGCCATTCACCAACTACTGTGCCCATTACAAAGTGGTCCCAGTCACCCTTTTAAAGTTTATTTTATTGTAAATTGCAAAGAATACAGGATATACATCCAAGTTGTACATAGACTCAAAGGTAGAGCCACCAACTTGGTTGAGAAGATTTCTAGACTGATTTCAGTGAGACATATATGACATCAGATGAAGACTTATATAGAGGAGTGAATGTATTTATGGTTGAATGTTAGTGTTGCTGCTTTTGAGTTCGTGCCCATCTGCTTGACCGGGTAACCTGGAAGAATTCTAATCTGGCAGATACAGGAGCCACAAAATGTAGCACCTACTGCAAACAGCAACATTGTTTTTAGCTAAATGTAACCCTTAGGAAGGGTATTCTCTTTCATCAGAGGAACTGCAGAACATGCTGTTTTGCTACAGACAGGAATTGAAGATTTGTCACACATTATACACACTGCGGGAAACATGATGTATGATTCATAAATGTAAAGGTTGCATCAACGCAGGGGAATTACAAGGTGGGAAGTGCACACTTCTCTGCCATATGCACAAACATGAGATATTAACCTCATACACGTTCAGTCAATTACCATCAAAGGCTGAACCTTGAAAATGTTCAGCAGGCATGTTTATAATCACGAGATGTTATATTCTGTGCTATTAGAAAGCTGATTTGCTTTAAGAAGTCTGTTTAAAGAACTTTAGTCTAATTAAAAGGCAGGATGTGGTATTAAAGAGCCAGTCCACCAAAACCGATATTTTGGCAGTGGCTTTTTCTGTCTTTCAGGGACATCATTGGTGACATCTCAATGCGGTAGTTCTTACTTATTTTACCCTTGACATGGAGTCCTACATTTCTGTTACCGTAGGATGTGTCTGAATTCTCTTTAAAGTGATATTAAAGTCAAAAGATTTTTGAGCTATTTCAGATGCTGATTAAATCGTTTACAATGGACGCTGGTCCTTGATATTTAAAAGTTTTAGCTTCCTGCAAAATTAGCTGGTTCCCTGAGCACTGGCTCTGAAATCCTGTTTTAGGGTGGCTCCTTCCCCTTGCAGGGTCCAATGGAGCCACCCTTGCGTGTGTTAGTAGGATGTGTATGTCTCAAAAATCACACAGGCACAGCAAGGCAACAAACTCCCCTGTAACCTGCTCTCCCTCTTCCCTTCTCAGTTTTTCACTTTTGTAAGCTAGTAGATGAACAGCTACTTTTGTTCCTTGCTATCCCTTTGCCGGGCAATGTATATGTATTCGATTTGGATTTATTATTGAAAAACAATTAGTTTACTCTATAAACTAACAATTGTAGAACAAAAGTGTGTGAGAGACCCTGTGGGGGTCGGGGGGGGGGGGGGGGATAGATAGTTTATCAACTATCTATAATATGTTGATGGAAAGTAGAGACTTAAGCTTACCTAGATACGCGCTCCTATGGGAACAGGATCTACATAGGTGACTTTAACCAAAAGACTGGGTACAGATGGGACACTATTTCACATTGTTCAATCAACGCAAAAGCAGTAGAGGTCAATTATAAAGTTCTGATTCACTAGTACATGGTCCTCCTCAAAATAGCTAACTTTATAGAGGGAACCCCCCCAAAATGTTTTAGGGGATGCAATGAGGTGGGTTCAATGTTACATATATGGTGGAGCGGTCCCAAAATCAAGGGGTTTTGGATGGGTATCTATCGAATGATTAGCAAAGTACTGGGCAGGCAAAAAAGATGCAACCCATGGGAGACTTTACTTAATTTAATTTTTTTTTTGAAAAATCTTTTTATTCATTTTACATAGTAAACAATTACATTACAGTAACATTCGGGCACCATCATAGCACCCCATCCATACACAACAGTGTATACATTACGGCATAACGTATGCTAACAACCGTAAAGGACCATGCAAGGTCCAATAAAACTAACCCTCTGACCATAACCCTACCCCTCCCCTCCCCCAGGCACAGGTAAGTTGTTACAATATAATTACAACCAATCCACCCCCCATCCGCTCCCTGATGTGAACCGTTACAGCCTATCTCTTTAGCGCTTCCCAGAAAGATGCAGAGTACCAGATTCAGTCAAATGCAGTTAAAGAATATATATCGGGAGTGGAAGGATTCCCAATGCTCTCACCACAATCTCATCCTAGTACAATATTGTCTCCCCTAAAGTTCCAGGAAAGCCATAAATCTCCCTTTAGGCATCCCCCCACCCGGCTTTCAACCACCATTCGGATGCTATAATTGTGCACCTAGGCTGGTAGTGTTGCGTCAGACTCCATCCAGATGGACCAAATTCTATCAAACTTTTGAGGACACCCTCTGCTAGCGTAAGTGGCTTTATGCAGTGGCAAAGCTGTGTTGACCAGTGTTTTCCAAGCCCCCAGACCAGGTGGTTCAGATTCCTCCAGTGGAGGATAAGAAGCTTCCTGGCGTAAAATAACAGATATGTAAGTAGTGTGCGGGACGCCACTGAGGGTACAATATCGTCAATGAGACCCAGTATACATATTTGGATATTCGCAGAAATGGGGATCTGCAATAACCCCGAGGCCACCTCCATTACTCCCCTCCAGTAGTTCTCGAGTCTAGGGCAGGACCTACATGTACCAGATCAGCCGGCTCCCAGGGACATCTCCAGCATCTAGAGGATTCTGTGGATCGCATAGTAGCAAGTCTGGCCGGCGTGTAGTAAGCACGATGAGCAATTTTAAATTGAATCAACCTATCCCGTGCGGAGACCAAGGTGGTCATAGGTGTGCCCCATATCTCCTCCGCATCCTCCAACTCCAGATCCGAACAGTCATGCATCCAAGCTCTTCTACATCTCTCCAGGGACCCCCCTCCCCCGCTTGAGATCAATTTATAAATGGTGGATAATGGTTTAATCAGTCCCTCTACTCTTAGCAGGGACTCCATCTCAGAGACAGAGAGAGACAAGCGGCCCCCGGGGAACTGTGAAGAGAATGCATGGCGCAACTGTAAATATCGGAAGAAATGACTGTTCGGCAACGAGTATGCCATTTTAAGATCCTCGAAGGAACGCAAACCTCCGTCACTAACTATATCGTTTAATGTTAGCAGTTTCTTAGAGGTCCATGCCACCGGGTCTAAGATGGAAGCAAAGTGACTAAGTGAGGGGTTCCTCCACAATGGAGTATGCGGGGAGAAAGTCTGGGGAGATACCGACACTCGGTCCCCGACTACATTCCAGGCTTTCATGACAGATCTCATAGAAGGTGTCTGACGGTAGGGGGAGTGACGGCCCCGGTACACCAAATGTCTCAGAGCTTCATAGGACCAAACCAAGGCAGCCTCCAAGGTGACTGCTGGATCCTGGTCCCCCACCGTGAGCCACCTATGAGCAAACATCAGTTGTCCCGCCAAAAAATAGCCGTAAAAATTGGGAACCGCCAACCACCCTTCCCCCCATGACCGTTGTAAGACCGATAGTTTAATCCTGCGCGCCCTACCATTCCAAAGAAATTCAGAGATCAATGAGTCAATTGTTCTAAATATCCTTTTCAGAATCCATACTGGAGAGTTACGCAGGGTATAAAGCAGCAACGGAAGGAGTTTCATCTTAACTAGGCTGACTCTGCCAATCAGGGTCAGGGGGAGATTCCTCCATGCCGACAGTCAGTTTTTAAATTGGTTAATGACAGGGCTAACGTTCAGTGCTATGAAGTCTGAAACAGAGTTAGAAATGGTGAGTCCCATGTATTTAAATGTTGTCACCTGCTGCAGCTGCGCGTCAGGTAAAATCAACGATTGATCTAAAGGATCTAGAGGAAGATACTGTGACTTGCTCCAGTTAACTGACAACCCAGAACACGTGGCAAACCTCTTTAAGATTCTAAGGGTCTCTGCTAGAGAAGGGCCCATATCAGCGAGGAACAAGATCATGTCATCCACATAGAGCGCCACCCTCTCCTCAAGCCCACCCACACATAGTCCCCTTATCCTCCTGGACTGACGAAGGGCACACGCCATCGGCTCAATCGCCAGGGCAAATAGTCCTGGAGACAGTGGGCACCCCTGTCGTGTACCCCAGAAGATCGGGAAGAGAGGGCGGCTCCCATTTTGATTGCGGCTCTAGGTTGACTATACAAAACCCTGATCCATTTACAGAACACCGGGCCAAAGCCCATTTTAGTGAGAACAGCCTGCAAGTATGTCCAATCCACAGAATCGAACGCCTTCTCTAGATCAAGGGAAACCACTGCCCTGGAGCCGGGGTTATCGTGCAGAAGCTGTGTGTGGGTATATAGTATTCTAAGGTTGATATCTGTAGATTTATGGGGAATAAAGCCCGTCTGATCAGGGGACACCACAGTAGTCAGGACCCGAGATAATCTTGTGGCCAGTACCTTCGTGAGGATCTTAAGATCCATATTAAGGAGCGAGATGGGCCTATATGAGGAGCATAGTAAAGGATCCTTGTTCGGTTTGGCTATTAAGACCACATGAGCATCATACATAGTAGGAGACAAAGAATCAGAACTAAAGCAAGCCTCATATAATCTCTTAAGTCTAGGGGCCATGTCGTCAGCATACTTTTTGTACCATTCCGCCGGGAATCCATCCGGCCCCGGGGACTTGTTATTTGGAAATGACCCAATGGCTTTGAGAATCTCTTCCTCTGAGAATGTACCCTCCAGAAGCTCTCTAGCAGCGGGTGGAAGCCGAGGGATATCCACTGACTCCAACAGCTCGGTCAATAGGCCGGCACTATAAGCAGGAATGCGCTGGTAAAGAGCCTCATAAAAGGCAACAAACTCCTGAAGGACTGCATCCGGATCTGTTATTAGGAGTCCATCTGACGCCCTAATGCAGGGGACCACAGTGTGGGACCTCTGTTCCGCCACCAACATCGCCAAGAGCTTCCCATTCTTATCCCCCTTCTCATATATCGCTTCAGCCTGTTTGGTAACAATTGTGCGGGTCAGAGTTTCATGGTGCAGCAGCAGCTCCCTCCTAATCCCAAGCAAATTCTTGAGTGTATCCGGGGTGTGAAGCTCAGCATGGGCAGCCGCACAGTCCACCTCCCGTGCCTGAAGCTGGGATAGGTCGAACTGCGAGACCGCCCTAGCATGTTTAATCGCTGAAATATATTCCCCCCTAGTGGTAGCCTTAAAGGCATCTCAGATCACAGTTTCAGGGGCCGAATCCTTATTAATTGACCAGAAGGTAGACAAGTGAGGCCGTAGTGCCATCTCAACCGTTTGATCAGTAAGCGAAGTCTGTGCCAATCGCCATGAGTGTGGCGACTGCCCTTTAGTCACAAAAAGTTTAACCGAAAGCGGTAGATGGTCCGACAACCCCCCGGGCAGATACGTAGATTCCAGAACCTGGCTTAATAACGTATCGTTAGCAAATGCCAGATCTAGCCGGGAAGAGGAGCCGGAAACATGAGACAAATAAGAATATGATTTAGTATCAGGATGTTTCCAGCGCCAAATCTCAGTCAGACCCGCCATCTCCGCCCAGTCCTTCAACCCAGTATGGATAGGTCTGTGGGGATTGGACGTATCCAAGGAGTAGTCAAGAATATTGTTGAAATCCCCCGCCACCAGTACCCGGGAAGGAGAATAGGTAGCCACCTTTTCCAAAATCGTATATAAAATCGAGCCCTGGAAAGGGGGGGGGATATACACATTAATAAATGCTATAGTCTGTGCCTGAAATTCCACCAGCACCACCACGTATCTACCTTCCGGATCAGTGATCACATGTTGAAATATACACGGGAAGTTCTTGTGAAATAAAATAGTAACACCTCTTGCATAGGAGGAATAAGTAGCGTGAAAAGCTCTCCCTATCCATCTTCTCTGCAGGGCCAAGATTTTATTGCCCAGTAGGTGGGTCTCCTGTAGAAAGACAACCTGGGGATTATATGAGCTAAGAAATCTAAGTACCAAAGCCCTTTTAAATTTGGAGTTCAGGCCCCGTACATTCCACAAGACAATCTGTATATCATTCGCCATCAGAACACGTGAAAAACAGTGAAACTAGAGCGTCCTGAGGAGCAGATTGATATATGCATGTGTGCCCAGACCTGGGGAGGAAAATCAGTCAGAGTAAAACAAGGAGAACCATACATCCCAAAAAACACCCTGCTATTCCACTTAGCAACCATAACTAGTAGAACAGCTTTATATCCCAGAACTTAGTAAGGTATTAAGAGTAAAACACAGTACTCAATGCACGGGCTATGACTAAGAGCCAGTCCGAACTGTCCATGAGGGAACAAACCAAAAATGAAAAAGGGGAAAAAAAACAATACCCCATCTCTCCCACCGCTCCCTGTAGGAGTATATGTACCCTCAGCACAGTGTCCGGCTAACTCGGTGACCCCTCAACGCTGCAGGGTCAGTCCCATACCGCCAGGAAGCCAAAACATCTACCGCATGGCAGCTTGGCGGTCAGCTCTGAAATGCAATCCATACGACCTGAGATTCAACGGACGGAGTCCAGCCAGTCTGATGCCGTGGTCGGATCCTCAAAGAATTTTGTAGAGCCGGCAAACTGCACCCGGAGCTTACTAGGATAAAGCATACTGTATTTTAGGCCTTTGTCGCGAAGTCGCCGTCGGACATCCTGGAACGAGCGCCTCTTTTTCTGCAATTCCGGTGAAAAATCAGGAAAAAGCATTATTGTAGCATTACGGTATAGCAGCGACGATTCCTTCTTCCTTGCAGTAGTAAGGATCAGATCCCTATCCCTGAAATTGAGGAGGCGGACGAGAAATGGGCGAGGAGGTGATCCAGGGGGTCGGGGGGCGGCAGGGACTCTGTGAGCCCGCTCCACAATATAGGCCAAGGAGACCGACTGGAGGTCCAGGAGTTCCTTAAAGAATGTCTCTGCAAAGGATGTCGGATCTGGGCCTTCCATCCCCTCAGGTAGCCCCACTACCCGCACATTATTGCGCCGCAACCGGTTTTCAGCATCCTCCGAGCGTGCGGTCAACTGCGCCAATGAGCGTTGGAGGTTGCGGATATCTTGTGTGTGCCCCCCTGAGGTGTCTTCCAACTCCCCCACACGTGTCTCCACAGTGGTTATGCGACCCCTCATCTTATCCAAATCCTGACGGATTAGGCCACATTCGGTCGCCAAAGTGTCCATCCTGGCCATGAGGGTGGTCTTGCTAGCCTCTATGGCCGCTAGTATAGCAATCGTAGCAGCCGGGGGGTTTATGTCCTGAGAGGAGTGGGGGAACTTCACTTACAGGAGTAGTCACAGGATCCGTCTCCATTTCGTCCCACACCGCTGTCTGTGTGCCTGCAGAGATGAGAGAAGCAGCTCGTGCAGCCAAGATGGCACCGGCGCACGTGTCAGCAGGCCGGCCTGGAGTGCCACCGCTCGCTCGGGACCGATCGTCTCCTGGTCTGCATCAAGGAGAAGGTAGGAGTCACCGGATCACCCGACAGTACTGGGTGAGTATTTCGGCCGGTTTGTCAGTCGGCTAAGGGTCAGGATGTAACGCGGATGTCGGGAGCTGCAGTGAGGCACGTCTGCTCAGTCTCACATCCCGGCCACGCCCCCATCTTACTCAATTTAATTTAAGAGGGCTTTACCAACATGCAGTTTGAATTAGTGACTTTTATATTAACAGCAGCAAAACAGAGATTGTCAAGAGCTTGAAACTCTAGTACACCCTCTATACATCAGGTAAGGAGCAAGATAGGATTATATATGATACATGAAAAACTTTCTGCAATCTTAAATGACACATTCTCTAGATTAAAAAAAAAAACCTTGGATACAAAATGATATGTCAGTGGACTTTGAAATTATATTACTAGATAGAAGTTAGAATCTGAGGATTAAGATGTAAATTGGGGAAGATACTGTATGTGGGAATGGGGGAGAGAGAGGAAAACTAAAAAGGGTAGGGTTTTTTTGTTTTTGTTTTGCTGTTGTTGTTGTTCAGGTCTGGGAATGGGTGAGGAGAATGACGAATGGGGTTGAAAGGACACAAGTGAAGACGGTATCTAGAAATTTGAAAATATTATAAGGGGTACATATGGTGCAATCATTTGTGTATTTACTCCCTTAACAATGGAGAAGAATTATGTTGAAACTTGATGTTTTAAATTGTATGTTTTGAAATTATTTAAAATGAATAAAGTTTATTGAAAAGAGAAAAACAATTAGTTCAATACTACTTGATCTGCTCTGACTCACAGATTTGCACTGAGATTAGAGGAACACAAACATTTAACCACTGTGTTGCACTATTTTTTATCTTATTTATTATTGGTATTATATACCAGGTCGGCTCTATTAACTGGGAAGTCAGCAAACACATATCGCTGACTTCCCCACCCTCTCCCTGCAGAGAGCAGTGACTGCCAGTCACCGCTCCCCGCAGGGATTCCCCCATCCCCTTTCCGATCCTCCAGCGCTTACTGCAATAATGGGGAGAGGAAAGGGTGGGCACAGCTTGCCCTGCCTCTAGAGAGGCAGAGCCACTTGTCAATCAGCCAGCGCGGTGCGGCTCTGCGCTCTCAGCAAATAGTGGGCAATAGCCTGCTATATACTGAGTTTTTGGTCACCAGAGGACATTAGTATATGTCCTTCTGTGACCCTGAACTATGTAACTATGGGCAAAAATGGTTGCCCCATAGTTCTCATTTAAATACACAATGGAATGATTCTGTTATATCTGTTCAATAATGCACAAAAAACTTCCTGTACATCCTGCCTACAGGGCAGCCGTCAGAAATTTTGGGGCCCCTTATACGGCTTTAGGCCGGGCCCCCCCTGCCGCTGGACACGGGCTTAGTGGCGCATTGGACGCAGGGCTTAACGACGCGCTGGACTCTGAAGGGGTCTCAGGTGGGCTGGTCAGGGCTGCATCCTCCCTCCTTTCCTTCCTACCTTCCTAGCTCCTCTTACCTGCACACGTGGCCTCGTCTGCCGCCGGACAGGCCAGAAGTGATGTCACGTCACTAACGTGACATCACTGCCGGCCAGTACGACATCAGACGAGCAGTATCGCTGATGGGGCCCCAGCTTGTCTTGATGCTGGGGCCCTGCGCTGCAAGGGCCAGTCCTCCGCCTCCTCGCCCTTCACCGTCGGCCAATAGTCATGTAAGGGACCCGGGCGGGCCCCCAGGCTACACGGGCCCCTTACATGAGTATCGGCCATACCCCCCTGATGGCTGCCCTGCCTGCCTATACTGCATTCTTATCAGTTACATTGTACCCAGCCTTCTCTGTTGCCTACAGACAACCCCCCAGGTGTGTGGAGAAGAGGAGAAGTGGTGTTCTGTAGTTTTGTACTAGGGTGACAATGCTGCTCCTTCACAGATAAAGTGTAGTGAGTGAGCGTTGTCACTCCAGGACAGGAATTGTGTTATTGGCATGATCACGGAGTGAAAATAAAGGAAAACGAATGCAGCCTATATAAAGTATTGCAAAAACTGCAACCTATTACATTTTTGTTCTTGGGTTGTGACTTTTACAAGATATTTCACAAACGTCAAAAACCATACATGGTCTGATCGCAATAACCTTTTGATTACCTTAACCTTTTTTTATTTAAGGAAAGGTTAAGCTGCCCTTTAATAAAACAAATATTTTCGCTAGTTCAATCTGAGCAGACACCTTTGGAAACAAACAGATTGCCAAACTAAACTGAACCCAACTTAAACCGGTCACAAAAGGTTGATAGATGTGAGCACAAAGAATGTTTTCTCCTGGGAATTATCAGCCAGACATCCTGGCATGGGGAATTATTCATTTACCTTCCAGTCTGAGCTCCAATGTTTTCTCACAACCATTCCATGAAATTGCTAATACATTTCCCAAAGTGAGATAACCGCCAAACGAATACATTCAATTGTTTCATGTCATTTTCTTAATATTTGTCTTATTACAGGTCAGGCTAAGTGGAAGGGCTGATGAATGGCACCTGAAAAGGAGAAGTGTAGTAGTCAAGATCAGAGATGTGGTTAACAGACGCAGGTCCCTGGTAGGGATGAGCGGAGGGATTTTGGTGAAATTGATGTTGCTACAAAATGTGATTGAAGCATAAACTCTCATTAAAGAATAACTCAGGGCAAACTTTTAATAACCCATGCAGGCTTTTCGAAAGCGTCACAGCACCCTCAGCCCCGATGTAAGCAGTTGACTGACTCTTAGGAGGTGTTATGGAAACATCAAAATGCTTTGATGGGTGGATGTCACTCTGGAGGACTGTTTTTGCACGCAGACTGCCCTGGGTACCGGCCATATGTGATGCTGAACCTCCATGATTGAAAAAACTAAAATTCAGTGAATGAAATTGGCAGGCTGGGAAAAGTCAGGCTGGGGAGGGAAAGGTTAGATGATGCTTGATGTCCTCCAGCCAGGAAATTAGGTGGTCTCTATCTGATTTGCTGCAGCTTCTAATGATCGCTGTGGGAAGCTTGTTATATGACCAGAGTTTAGCTTTAGCTCATTTCAAGCCTGATGATGGGGACCCTGTGTGGCCCCAAAACGTTATTTGTTTTGACATGAAGTGTCAATAAACAGATGTGCTCTTCACTTCAATATGGTGTGCTGGTGACATGTTTAACAAACTAGCTTTAAAGCCCATCACACCCTTAAAAACTTTGAAGAACCAACTTAATTTTCCTTCCCCATTGACCCCAATGTATTTTGCCAACATGCCACAATTTTGCCAAAATCTCCACATTTTGTTGAATTTTCAGGAACATGAAAATTCTCAGTTTTACTCAACCCCTAGTCCCTAGTGTAACAAACCTGCCCATGTTGCTTACAAAACACTATGTTAGACACAAAAAGCAAAATGCATAAAGTATTTTCAATACTACCATTAGTAATAATACCATTAGTTATTTATTTTATATGAAAATGCATATTTCATAAATATTTCACTTTGTATTGAGATTGTAGTCCATCACGGGAGTGAGCTTGGAGCGTTCCTCTTACCTTCCCTCCATTCCTTTGCTACAGCCTCTATCAGTCTTCTCAGCATTCAACACTTGTCAGTGCCCGCAAATGCACCAAGATTCCATGCTCTGATTTCTACATGATTACAGCACACACTAAAGGAGAATGAAAATACAGTGCAGGGGAGAGAGGTACCCAACACTGTTAAATGCTGAAGAGTCTGGTGGAGGCTGCAATGCTGGGCGCTGGACCATTGGAGAGGGATAGATAGATCTTCTCTTGCAGGGAAGTGCCAGCTAAGATTTTTTTTACAGACTGACAGGTTCACTTGAATGCAAATCTGTTTTCAGCCCACTCAGAGCAAAGCAACTGGTTTGCTTTTATCCCTCACCCCTAACCAGCATATACTGTTTCTTTGCTGCCACACTGCTGTTTAGCACCGGGAGCCAAATAAAATACCCAGTGCTCCTAGATATGGAGGAGCATGTGACTAACTCCATATGACTCGTGGGCCAATCAGCTTTCTCCCACAGGAACCTCATAACCCTGTGTCAAGTATGACTTTGATGACTCGTAGCTTGTGGAGGACTTTCCTTTCACTCCTGGAGGCTGAATGGAGCAGTAAAGGTGTAAAAGGAAGGTAGGTATATGTTTCTGGATGGGGATAAGCTAAAGGGAATCTATTACTTTACCCTGAGCGGGCTCACTTTAAGACCACTTTACCACTTTGTGATTTCTTATTCAGAATTGTGGTGAATGTTTACGGGTACTAGTAGACAACATAATACACTCTGTCTCATTTCATTATCTGTTTACCAAACAAGGGCTCCGTTATTTTGTACACCGCTCTAGTGTTTAGTCTAAGTTTTAAACAAACAGTGGCGTAATATTGAACGTTACGAGCGCGTAGGAATGTTGACGTTAACAGATTTCTTGGCACGGGGACAAAAATCGCTTTGTATTTTCTTTTTTTACGCTACCTTGTTACAGCATTTTGCTGTTCTTTAGGAAATGATTTATAAATGTTTACCCTTTGCAATGTATTATTTGTGAAACAGAATAAGGGAACAGAAAACATGAAGGCTGAAGATTTATGATACAGAAGACCCTGCTGCTCCACTATTTACTGATGGCAGTAGACTTATGAAAAGAGAATATATGGTCTTTTTACAGTTTTTTGTAGATCTTTATGTGAATGTGATCTGTTTAAAGCTTGTGATGGATTCAACCCTCCTAAAGCAGCACTCGGTCCGTAGAGAAGGTAACTCCATCCTAATTAAACCTCAGGTTCACCGGAAGTAGTGACAACAGCACCCTGGCCATGCTTTGACCCACATCCTTCCACCCTCCTATTGGCCAACAAATACAATGGGCAGTCTCACTGGCCAATAGGAATGGGTAGAGGGTGGTGGAGATAGGCCACAGTGTGACCCAAAAACTGTGGCCACTAATTGTTGCCAGGGTTTTGTGGATCTGGGAGTGCAATATACTGTATATTATTTGAGTATGTAGGCAGTCACTCAAGGGTGTTTTATAAGTCAAACATATATATAAGATATGTGTGAATTATATAAATGGAAATAATTATAAGAGTATTGGCTACTAGACATGTGCACCGGCAAAAAATGTGTTTTGTTTCGTTTGGATTCGGATTTTACATTATTTTGTTTTTCGGGATCTGGGTCCGAAAGTCAATTCGTTTCGGGATTCGGATTTGGACAAAATTTGTTAGCGGTAGTCGTTTCGTTTTCATTTCGTTTGTTGCAGCAAAGTGACAAAGTCTGCAGAAGAGGGGGAAAAAAGCATGAGGTTCTCCCCCAATTCATACCAGACCCTTTAGGTCTAGTAGGAATGTTAGGGGGAACTCCCCAAGTTAAAACAAAAAAAAGTGCATGGGGTTCCCCCAAAATCCCTACCAGGCCCTTTTTTCCCCCCAAAAAGGTGGGGAAAAAAACGTGGGGTCTCCTAACATTCCTACCAGACCCTTGATCCAAGCTCAGGCCGGGAAGGGCAGGAAAGGGGACAATCGAGCCCCCCCCCCCCTCCCTGCGCCTTACCAGGCCACATGCCCTCGGCTTTGGGAGGGTGTCCCCATGCCGATGGGAACAAGGGCCTCTTCCTCACAACCCTGACCCGGTGGTTGTGGACGGGTGCAAGGGGGCTTATTTGCATCAGGGTACCCCTTTAATTAAGGGGGCACCCAGATGCCCCCCCTTGTGAATGAGTAAGGGGTACTTGTACCCCTACCCATTCACTAAAGGGTTAAAAGTCAATGTAAATTAACAGACCACACTTTTAGAAAAAATCCTTTAATAAAAAAAAAACAGAATCAATTTTTGACTATTCCTTTAATTTTAAAACAAATGGCTCCATCGTTGTAATCTAGCGTCAATCACGACGCGCAACTCCCCGCTGACCAAATAAAAAAATCCCGCCGCACGATGACCGTCCAAACTTGACGAAAAAACTCGCCGTAAATTACATTTGTCATTGTCTCTAAATTGTCCCTGCCTCTAAATTGTCACAAGTTTGTCAGGGAACTTCCTGGAGGACAGCTGAATAGCCTTGAAGTGCTTACCTGACTTGAGGGCATGAAGCTGAGTTATCTTTGAGATACTTTAAAAAGTGCTCAGGAGGTCTTCTAGAATGTATGAAAAATGTAGAGTTTTTTTTAATGTCGCAAATGCTGGACGCAATTACTGCGTAGTTGAGAAATTATGCAAAATGTTGCAAAACTTGTTCAGTGAGGTGCAAACTTTAATATGTCACAGAAACAGTTAAAAAAAAGATGCATAACAGAAATAAAAGTTTGCGGTCAGCTTGACATTTTGGTATCGGAGCCTAAGGCCCCGTTCACACCTCTGCGCAGCATGAGCCCAAAGTCCGAATGGGCAAATACCGCAGAGTCTGAGCTGCTGCCGTAGGATCCCACGTCTATATAGCGGAAGCAGTAGTTGGCATCTGCTACGGCAAAAAGAACAATAGAAAAAATGTTTTTGTAGTTAAAGAAACGACTGCCGCTCCCTATAGGCTTTATGATTCGGATGTCACTGCTGATGTCAATTACTAGCCCAGTAATAGTACTTACTGGCCAGGGCAGTCCATACTTGGACAGTACGGAGACTGACCTTTTGGCTGGCAATAAGGTGTCAGGGGCATGGTAGTTCTGAATAAATTGACATCAGCAGTGACTTCATAGTGAGGCTGCTATGGATATGCTGCATTGCTCATCCGAGACTGCAATTGCCTTGAGTTGGTACAGATCTCACCACACACACCAATATCTAATGTCACAGGGCCGGACTGGCTATAGGGCAAACCGGGCACTTGATTGTGTTCGGGCAACCTGATTGTGTTCGGGCCGGTCCGCTATGCCCGATGGCCAGCTCTGTGCAGAGCAGTGTCTACTGTGTGGTAGCGAGCAGAGCCGGCACTACCACACAGTCTATACAACACAACACTGCACCTACACCGGCCCCAGCAATCAGTCATCCACCTCAGCATGTCACAACCATGCACTCACACACGCCCCAACCCTACCCACACACACACACACCCATGCACCTCCAGCACCACCCTTTGGTAAAAAAACGCGCAACGGTCGCGCATATGCAATATGCCTAGGTGTGAACGAGACCTACAAATGTTGTCCCAAACATGTTCATAAATTCCCCCCAATGTGCCCCACTGCATGAAAATGTACACGCTGACATTTGTGAGCTTTAGTGCATGGCATGAATGAGCCCTAAAGAAAAAAAACACGTGCTTTAGTTCTGCTAGTTTACCCAGGCCACTTCATTAAATTCTTCAGTCTGTTCTCTGTGCCTCCTACACCCAGCAACCCAGGCTGAAGACAGCTTGAATACAGTTGTTTGGTATTCTTAAGGCTCCATTCACACAGGAACGGTTGTCTTCGCATATTCGGCCAGACGCTCTAAACATAAAAAACACTGCACTTTAATGTGCATTGTTCAGACTTTTGTGGGGCAGCACGGTATGAAACCACGTGTCCCGCAAAATAGTACAATCGCGATTTTATGGCGGATTCAGTACGCTGGCGGCTATAGAAATAGCCACGAACGCGAGGATTCCGCGCAGTTTTAAAGATTTTAGTGTTATATGTGAATGGAGCCTAACTGAATGTTACTGCCTTTGCTCCTTCTACTGAAACGAAAATAAGCGTAACTTCCACAGACGCAAAGAATCCCCATAGAAGGTGCTACACATTCATCCTAACTATGTAACTTTTTGTTTCTTTTGTTGGAAGAAGAAAATATTTGTTTTTTGTTTTCCCCCTGGCAAACTTGTCTAAAAAGGAAGGGGCGTCACAGCTCACATCATGTCAAATCCAGCGTCCCTGTTCTCCCCATTTATTATCATAACCACTGCAGCTTTAAAGAAGAGAAAAAACAAAAAAACAAAAGGTTGCTTCGGCTTTTAAATAGTGTTTAAACTGTCTGTCTGCCTCTTGCAACACTACAAAGCTTGTGTCTCTGTCGGCTGCAACCTTGTTTTGCTGATCCTGTTATTGGAACCTTTGCTCTGCAATAAAAGAGAAGGATATATTACTGCAGGAACAGAGGAACACATGTAAAGCATCAGCGGGTACTGAGGATACAGCAGTCACAGCCCAGGATTCTAAATAATGACAGAAAAATATTAGCTGGAGATGTCATACCCTAGAAGTCTACCATGCCTTGATTTAAGATCAAGGTAGGAAGGGGGAGATGAGTGTGTATATATATCTATATATATATATATATACAGATATATATATAGATATATATATATATAGATATATATCAATCATTCTGTGTA
>NW_017306408.1:1826916-1887154 GCF_000935625.1 Nanorana parkeri | reverse complement strand
TATATAGATATATATATATATACATATATTAAAAAACGGAGGGGAAAAAAAAGTCATCGTATATCTGTAAAAAAAAATAAAACTGAACTAGATATGCTGTATTTTTCTTGGAGACGTTTCGCTGGACATTTGACTAGCTTTGGTAATTCAGAATGGCACATTCTAAGGTTCTAAGAGATTCTATGGTTCTAAACTTTCCATATTCTAAAAGGCCTTCACCAAAGAAACACCGATAGGAGTGAATAGGAGTTTCTCAAGCTTGGCTGCAAAAATGGAAATATACTTTAAGCAAGATTCAAAGGAAGTGGTGAAATATTTTCAGTGAAGAAATGATTAGGGATTTTTTATTTTTATTTTGTGTCACATACAGATTTGGGGATGCTTACTCTTGTAGTCATCTGTACATCAGGGAATGCCTTATCAAGGCCAACCTATTTTAATTTTCCTCCCAATTTAGAAAAATTGATGGCTAAGGGGAAATCCCCCTAATGGTGACATAGGCAGCAACAAAAACCAATTTAGGGCCCCTGTCAATGGGCTTCAGGCTTGTGTTGATGGCATTAGTTTAACATTTATATTGGTCACCTCTTTAAACATTTAAAAGGTATCTATGGTCAAAAACTAACAATAAATCTGTATTTCTATATTGAATTTCCATAAGTTCTATCCCTCTCCTAATAACCATATCCATCCAGAAGTTTGTAAACTTACTTTATGAAGATGCCCACAGGATGTTCTTCCTCAATGCACTGACACCGTTTTACTCCGCTCTGTGAATGTGTAGTTCCTTGCGTCACTACTCTCATAAAGCCTGCTGTTCGAACTACAACTCAACTTTTTCCCCCTTCTCACAGTGAACATCAGGAAATGCCCACAATGTAAAATCATCATTGCTTGCTGGAAGCAATGCATGATGGAATATGTAGTCTTGTGAAATGGAGATTGCATCATATCAAGCAGCAGGGAAAGAAATGCAAAGCACACTGGGAATCCAGGAAGTTGATGAAAGTAATGGGCAGACAGAGTGGAGTTCTCACTACATAAAAGGGATTTTTTCATGTAATCTTTGATTGTAATATCAAAAACAACTCTAGTATGTATTCCTATTACAATGCTGATGGTATAACAGGATAGGATGTTGGGACTTTATAAATATCCTACATATCCAGCCACCACAGGGTGTCTGCTATTACCCTCATTAGACAGAAAACCCACCTCAGTGTGCTGCTCTAATTTAAATTTACTTTGTTAGCAACAAGCTGATTTTGGCTGATGCCCAATGCAAGTCTATGGGCAGCCGTGTGTAGACTTTGTTTACACCCAGTTACCCCCGACTCCGGCTGAGTCTGGCAAAACAGAGGAAGCAGTGTTCCGTTTTATGGACCAGATCATACCGGATCAGGGGTACGCTGATGTAAATGGACACATGTCCGTTTACATCAAATTCCCAATAGACACACAAGGGGTCCGGCAGTTTCATTTTTTTCCTCCATTGCAAGATGGAGGAAAAAAACTGTACGGACACGTTGACAGCGTTGAAATCCGATCCGTACTGCTGTGATCAAGAGAGGATCTGTGCATGAATCCTCTCCTGATCAGCCCATGTCTTCTGAACCAATTGCCAAACCATTTTCCTTTAATTGGCAGACAGGTGACCTGGGTTTATCCCAGTAGTCAAACAGCTAAGTTTCTAGTAACATATTATTACAGGTTTAGCCGAATGCCGCCGAGAGGCATTCGGCTCGGCTGTTCTGCTCGGTACCTCTGTGGGACCGAGCAGAATAGAAAAACAGTTTAAAAGGTAGTAAAAAAAACCTTTTTTTAAAATTCTGACGGCAGCCAACGGCTCCGATGTCAGAAGAAAAAAAAAAAACGAGCAGGGAAAGGTTTACTCTGCTCGAACGAGCAAAATGAACCTTTCTGGGAGAAAGTGTTTCTCTCCCGGGCGGCCGGGAGTCGTATTAGACTCCCAGAGCGTCCGGGAGAGTAATGACAGATGGCGTTCCGGGTTAGCAGGTAACCAGGAACGCCATCTATCATTACACACTGAGAACACGGAGAGGCCGCTCTCAGTGTGTAATGACAGCGTCCCTGGTTAGCTGGTAACCAGGGACGCTGATCTCTCTGAAAGTGGCCGGAGCCAGCCGTGACATGACGGCTGGCTCCGCCCAGCTGTCAGAAGCAGGCTGTCGGCCAGCCAATGGCTGGTCATTCGGCTTTCACCGCAGCTCAGTCGAGCCGAGGCATATGCCTTCGGCTTGACTGAGCCGCTCGGCCAACTTTGGGAGCTGTATGGGCTATAGCGAATAGCCCGTACAGCAGCACATCAGTTCTACTGAACCGAAGGGGTCCTGGGGCCGAAGCTAGCCGAAGGATCAGCCGAAGCTACGGCTAGATCCTTCGGGAGCTCAGTGAATAGACCCCATAGTATAGTGGTGACAATTTTCACAGCACTTTTCATAGTGCACATTCACATCAGTGAAACGAAATCAGAAAGACACACAAAGGAGGGGTTTGTGGCTAATAAAGGCAATAGCAAACAACCTGTGATATATGCTTATAGGCTGGGTTTTTATATTTCAGTGCTGAATATATTTTCCCTTTAAGGAGAAAATATAATGGTTGCGCTTTTTTTTAAGCATTTCTAAGCTTAAAAGTTTTAACTTTTTAAATATCTTGTTTTGCTCTTTACATGACACCTTTATTTCTAAAATAAACAAGCTAAATATTTACCTGGCTTAACAAAAAAGAAAAAAAAATTAAATAGCATTTTTAGTACTCTGTAATATATTATAGGAATACTATGGACAGAACTTATGCATTCATTTTACACAGGACCAGTCAGCAATTGTTTCCTTTTTTCAAATTTCAAGAAAATGCTTTGCCATTTTTAAGTTGTTATAATAGTTCAGCCTTACCCCACAGGGATAGAAGTGTGTGTTGTTATTTGTTGTATTCTCTCCCTGTAAGAGCAGCAGTGTCATCCCAAAGTCAGGCCCCCACTAAGGTTGACCTATCTCCTGCATGATCTCATGGCTGACAACTGATACTCTGCCCACAAGCACTTGATAAGCCTTATTGAATAAGCTCGTTGTGTCCCCATTTTGGATCATACCATTTTCCACAGGACGCCGGAGGAAGTATCTGACAGCTGGGGGGAGGAGTTGCGGCCCACCGCACTGTGATTGGCCGGCGGCCACACACTACGGAGCCGGTGGGCGGAGCCCCGGGCCGTCCCGTCGTGATTGGACGGTGGCGGACCGTAGTGTGCAACCGGCGGACACATTACACCGGCGCCCGCAACTTCCCCACATGGTCACAGCTGCCGCCCCGAGGCCGGGCCTCGGTGGCCGGGCCTCGGTGGCCTTGTGGGAAATCCGGGCCTGTCCATATCAGAAAAGGAAAAGGAAAAGATGGGAAAGAAAAACTACGCTTGGTATGCCACAGAGCAGAGGCAGAGAAAATGAACTGCGCTGCTAATAGCCTTACAAGGTCTTATAACGATTATAGCATTATTTGGAAATCTACCTTGAATATGTGGGACAGATCCCTACTCCTTTAGAAAACTGACTCCATGGGGTTGGTTTACTGAAAGCAAATAGACTGTTCACTTTGCAAGGGCATTTTCCCTTAGGTTAGTGAATGTGATAAAAATGTATTGTGCAAAGAATACCCAATTGCGTGCAAGAAATGATGATTGGATGATTGGAAGCTATGGAAAAAAATAACTTGCAAAGTAAATAGCACTGTGGCTACAGTAAGTGGTTAGCACTTCTGCTTTGCAGCCTTGGGGCTCCCTGGTTCAAATAGGACCTGAGCTTGGGTGTTGTTTTTCAGTACTCCGATTTCCTCCCACACTCTAAAGACAAACTGGAAAGATAATTGGCTCCTGCCAAAGGGTGGCCATACACTGTGCAAGTTTCGGCCGGCATCCCTCGATCAGCTGATTGAAGGAGAATAGTCATATGAACAAAAGGAACAGCGGGGATTCCTTGATCAGCACACTTGTAGTATTGATGGAAGGATCTGCTCTATTATTTAGTTCAGCCCGTGTGTTGAATGAGAACAATAGAGCAGTGTATGACCAGCCTAATTTGGCCCTGTATGTGTGTGCAATAGGGACCTTAGATTGTAGCTCTTTGAGGACTGTATGTGTGTGCAATAGGGACCTTAGATTGTAAGCTCTTTGAGGACAGGGACTGATGTGAATGTCGGCACTATATATATACACCTGTAATAAATAAACAGCCTATTTGCCTTTAATAACTCAACCCCTATGTTCCAGTCAAAGCGCATGTGCCAAAGGCTTTTCAGGTCAGGCTAAACTCAAATGCAGAATGCAATGCTCCCTTCAAGTAACCAGTGCTAAAGCTAGCTATTCTGACACCAGCTATTTAACTATGATACTGACTGCACTGTGTGTTATGTTTGCAAATCTGTACAGCATGCATGTAATATGTACAGTAACACAAAGAAAGTTAATACCTGAAATAAAATAACGGAAACAAATATTACACTAGCTTAGTATAATACTATGTGTAAAACACACACACACATATTATATATATTACCAATACATACTGTATATATAGTATATATTCATATATGTATATATATATATAGTCAAATCAGCCGATGTGATTTGTCTGGATTTGTTTTCTCATTTTGTCTCTCATAGTTGAGGTCTACCTATGATGCCAATTACAGGCCTCTCACATCTTTTTAAGTGGGAGAACTTGCACAATTGGTGGCTGACTAAATACTTTTTTGCCCCACTGTATATATATATATATATGATCTCTATCTCTCTATATATATTGTTTTTTATCTATATATATACACATTTGTTGCCAAAGCTTGCAGAGAATATCAGCTGTCGAAATAAACAAGCTTAAAGTGCTCAGTGCGCACACTGCAGACGGAATAGTTACTTTCCTATTTATTTAATAATTGACCATAAAAGGAGTCAAAGGGCACCGGGGAAAAAATTGCACAAAAAGCGGTTCGCTCAGGCCTTTTTGAAAGATTGATAAATAATGTGGAGTCTCAATTAGGCTTTAGAAGGAATGCAGATATTAAAAATTTGGTCAAGAATCTAATTAGCTGGAGGTAATTAAACAGTCTCACACGGGGTCATTAATCTTTTCCGCAGACCTTTGATGTTTTGCACACTGTCTTCTAGTCATTAATAAAATTCATAACGCTCGTCTTTGTGGTGGTTTATCATCGTGTTTTCTCTGGGAGAGTGCGGGGCTGGTGTCATTGTATTTCAAGGGTTTTTACTGTAGTTAATTTCATTTTTTTCTCCCCTTTTCCTTGTTAAGGTTAACCCCTTTCAGTGCCGTCACAATATATAATCCTTTGTTTGGGAACAAACTGACGCAAAATGGATGGCGTGCTTTGGGAAAAAGGAATCTTTTTTTTTTTTTTCACTGTGCCAGAAAATCTGGGTTTTGTACACCTAATCAGTATTAAACTGTTTTTCTTTCTCTTTAAAGGAGCCATCAAAGCAACTAATGAAACAGTGCTCAGTAGAAAGCCAAGGGTTAACATTATTGACAGAGATGTATGTTTGAGTCACTGAAGCTTGTCTTTACATTGTATACTGAGCTCTCCACACCTGTCAATCACTGGGCTCACATTGGTTCTAGGCTTGCCATCAGCAATGATAAATTGTAATAGATTCATGGGGAGAGGAAGGGGAAGCTGCGGTAAGACATTGTATAGAGACTAGTAACTCAGAGGAAGGCCAGTTGTGTGTGAACTCGACTGGGATCTGACTTCATACTCCCTGTTCATTCTGTTTGTGTCTCTACACCAAATTGTATTATTTTGCTTTGTTGAAAGGCCAAACATCCTGTATAGGCTTTTCAATACATCACTGTTTTCTAGAAATGAGCATTTATTATTAAAGCTGATCTCGGGCAGACGTTCAAGTAGTATTAAACATTTTTTCAATATTGAATCTGGATCTAACAAATGTACATTGCCAGCAAAGTATTTTTGTAAACTTTTGCCAAAGAACTTACAGTCAGCATGGTTCCAAACAGCTCCAACTCTCTCAGCTCTGCTTCTCTGAACGTCCTCCCTGTTCAGTATAAGGTCACAAAGGACAGCGGAGTCTCCATAGGACCCATGCTGGGGAAAGCAGCCACCTTAAAACAGGATATCATGACCAGTGCTCAGGGGACCAGACTAAATTAGCTATCTACTAGCTTAGAAAAGGGAGAAGGGAAGAGGGGGAATAGGGGAGGTTGTTGCCTTCCTGTGCCTGTGTGATTTTTGAGACATAGCCAGCCTACTAGCACACAGAAGAGCTGCTCCATAGGACCCTACATGTGAAAGTAGCCACCCTATAACTTTCAGAGCCAGTGCTGAGGGGACCAGCATCCACTGCAAGTGATTTAATCTACATTTGAAATAGCTTAAAAACCTTTGGGCTTTAAAGTACAATTAAACCTTAATTTCTTTTTGCATATATCTACTGATAGCAAGCAGTAGACATCAACAAAAACAAACAAAAAAAAGTTACCAAACAGGTTATTACTTACCACTGTCTCGGCCGCTCACTCCTGTCGAAAGATCCGAAGACTCTCGAGCGGCTGTGAGGGAGGATGGTACGGGCGCATGCACAGTAGAGATCTTCAGCCGGGAGAAGAGGAGAGACACAGTGCAAGTCAATGCAGGCAGTCCGGCAGAGTGCACGAGCACAGACACCGCGGGACACAGAAAAGACAGCAGGCAGCGCTGGATCAGAAACCGGCACCAGCACTGGAGGGACTTCTGAAAACTACTGGAAAGAAGAAGATGATCAGATCAAGAGGCATCATTTAAGGTAAGTCCTTAAAGCAGCATTGGGGGTAGGCATATGCTTCGGCTCGACTGAGCCGAGGTGAAAGCTGAAGCTGGCAGAACGGCCGGCCATTGGCCAGCCGACAGCCTGCTACTGACTGATGGGTGGAGCCAGGCGTCATCTCACGGCTGGTTCCGGCCACTTGCACAGACAGATCAGCGTCCCTGGTTACCAGGTAACCAGGGACGCTGATCTCCAGACAGACCAACTCTCCCGGACACTCCGGGAGTCTCCTGCTATTAGATAGTGGCTCCCGGCCGCCCGGGAGAGAAACACTTACCTGGATCGAGCAGAGTAAACCTTTACCTGCACTGTTGTCTTTTTTATTTTTCTTCTGACATCGGAGCCGTTGGCTGCCGTCAGAATAAAAAAAAAACAGCATAGGAATGCATAGCTACATTCCTATTGGCTATTTCAATTTGCAATAGCCAATAGCAAACTAGCTATTGCACCCGCCCACTGCTGCTGTGAATCTGGTGCAATAGCTAGTTTGCTACTGACTATTGCAAAGTGAAATAGCCAATAGGAATCTAGCTATGCATTCCTATGGTGGTTTTTTTTATTTTATTTTTTTATTCTGACGGTAGCAGAACCGCCCGGCCAATAGAAAACAGTTGGGCGGTGCTAGCTGTCACTGCTAGCTCCCCCCAATCGTTTTCTATTTTATTTTTTCTACTTTTTTTTATTGTTTTTCTATTCTGCTCGGTACCACAGAGGTACCGAGCACAATAGCCGGGCCGAATGCCGCTTGGCGGCATTCAGCTATTCACTCACTGCTGTTCGGCATCTATGAGAATAGGCCGAACAGCAGCGAGTAGCCTGCCGGAGGTTCGGCTTAGCCGATCCAGATGTTGAATCGGCTGAGTCGAACTCCTTCTGCACTTCGGGTCAGCCGAACATGCTGCGCATGTTTGGCCGACCCGAAGCCAGCAGTAGTAAGCTGATGTATGGCTGATTTTAGTAGGTGTGAAGTCTGAAATCAGCCGTACCAGCCTTAACTTCGGGTCGGTTATCCACTCGGCTGCTTACGGCAGCTTTGTGAATAGACCCCTTTGTGATCGGTTAATCTCCTGTAGTGGACTCTCTAAAGTGGACCTTTATCCCCTTTGACTAAAAATCGCACCAGCATGCAGCTCGGCATGCTGATTTAAAATCATCTTACATTCATTAGTTAAACAAACTTGTTTTTAATGTACTTACAAATACAGGTCATCTACTTCCTGGTCCACTTCTGGCTCAAATTATGTAATGTGCCAAAGCGTTGCATCCTGGGAAGGTTACATCAGCAGAGCATTGCTGGGAAATCTCATCTGTGGTCTCATGAGATCTCAGGGAAAGGCATTTTCCTCCCCTGAGATGATGTGCACGGTCACATGTCCTAGTCACATGTGCCAGAGTTCCAGGAAGTAAAGGGAGATTTATTAACCTGTCCTTGGTTAAAATTGCAACTGTAAGAAGACTGGGAAAGAAAAGAGAAATAAGGTATGCAAAGAATACAAAGTCGGCAATTATCTACGGTAGCAGTATGTGTTTGTACATTGTCATTACTAAACATTTCTAAAGGTGTGTTTGCTGTTATTTTAAAGATATGGGTAAGTTCCTCTTTAACATCTGTGTATGATACACGTTTACACAGTGTTGCATACAATATGTATGTATAAAAGTCAGTAAAAGATGCGCTGAAGGGGTTAACGCTATAAATGAATAATAATAAAATAATAATACCCAGCAGGAAGCAATCATATAATTATGTTTTCACTTTCTTGTCCCTGGCCACCGCGGTATAATAATAAAAAAAAACCCCACCACCGAATAAAACACCTTTTTTTTCTAAATCACACATCGAGAAGGTTAAAGAGATTTTTCCAGCGTTTCAGAATAAGAAAACTGACTTCATGTTTTCTATGTAACACACCAAGTGAGACTGCACAGCGCAGCACCAGTAATAACAAGCTGCATATCCATCCACATCTGTTTTCAATCCAACCCAGGTGTCCTAGGGCTATCCTCAAATATATTTTACCAGATCACTTAATCCCCGCTAACTCAGTGTAAGATATTTGCTTTTTTATCTGTTTTTTTCCTCTCTCTTTTTTTTTTCCTTTAGCCGCAGATTCCTGCCTGCAGTGTACCAGTGAAAATAGTGAAATCCTTTGAGGTTTAATAATGCCACCCCACAGTTTCCTGGTTAACGCTCAGGTCAGCCCACAAACAGCTGGGACACCAGGGAAATGTCCTATTCTACAATGATTAGGTCATTTCCTGTGCTGTTTCCTTTCAACTCCTTCTGCCAGAAATTACTATTAATGGGCCATTTCCACCGGGCTGTGGGAGTGGGAATTTTTTTCTTTTTTTTTTGATGGACTGTTAATGTATTTTGCAAATGCAGTTGTTGAAAGTGAACTAAAGATGGCAGGAGACACTGTGGAAAGAAGACTGCGATCCGCAGTGCAGAAAATCTCACGTTTAGGGGCGAGGGTACTCCAGGGTTTTATGTGACACTTTTATGGGACGGCTCGTCTAAAATGTCTTTAAAGCAAAAAAAAAAGCATTATTTTATGAAGGGTCGTAATCATAAAAAAAAAAAAAGAAACATGTTTTTCTGTAATGCCCTAACAGTCTCTCTATGTTTGCCTAATATGTATCTCTAAAAGGAACTCTGGGCCTCTGCGATAATAATAAACAGATTCACATTAGTGAGTAAAAGAGGAATTTCGATTGGCTGCATTAACCTAAAGTGACATTTAATTCAGGAGTCAAATCTTAAAAATACATTCAAGTTCCCTTACTATTAATAAAAATGTATCTTATTTGTGTATCACTTGGCTGTAGATCCTCCAATCATCTCTGAATTGGTGCTGACACTGTCCTTCCTTCGGGAGGGTGGCTACTTTTGTTCCCCATGGTCCCTGTGTGTGTTGTAAAGTAGTCACCGCTCCAAGCTTACTCCTGTGATGGACTACAATCTCAATATAAATTAGTAAACTAAACATGAGATTGTAGTCCATCACCATCACTGGAGTGAGCTTGGAGCGGTGACTACTTTACAACACACACAGGGACCATGGGGAACAAAAGTAGCCCCCCTCCAGAAGGAAGGACAGTGTCAGCACCAATTCAGAGACGATTTGAGGATCTACAGCCGAGTGATACACAAATAAGATACATTTTTGTTAATAGTTAAGGTACTTGAATGTATTTTTAAGATTTAAGTTTCACTTTAATTTTTTTTACATTTTGACATTGAACAAAAAGGGATCGGAGATTGTCTCTATAATTAAACATGTTTGTTCTGTATTGAACTGGGCTTCTGCATGTTTTTGTTTGATTTGTATAATGTGACAGTCTCATTGTCACAGGTCGGCTAGAACTGTGAGGTGAGTGAAAAGCACTCACCTCATGGTTCTCCTTTAACTCATGTTTTGTGAGCGAGCCAGATAATGTTTGTTTGCTATTATGAGGGATATTTCTTGTTTCCCTGTCCCTGTGTGTGTTGTAAAGTAGTCACCGCTCCAAGCTCACTCCTGTGATGGACTACAAACTTAATACAATTTAGTAAACTAAATGTGAGATTGTAGTCCATCACGGGAGCAAGCTTGGAGCGATGACTACTTTACAGCAGTTTCAGAGTTTTATACTACTTTCACCTTTGCAGTGCAGGGGGAGCCCCACTTCAAGGGCAGTATTTTAAATCCCCCAGAGTGCAGCTTTAATTGCATGTTGTATTACTGCCATGTTCTACATGAACTCATTACTCCATATTTATTGCAGTTTATTTCAGTACACTACTCTGCAGCAAAAGACAAGCCATTCCATGATATTTACAAATTATATACAGTATACATTTAAATATATTGAGATCTATAAATATATCCAGTGAAACCACTGTTAAACAAAACCGAAAGTGATAACTTCTCAAACTCAACAACTGCAAAAACATTTTTGTGCTAAACAAACAAACAATTAACAACACAGTAATAACACATTGTTTTACATTAAAGAATTCTCCCAGGTGCCATCTAGTGGTCAAGACTGCAAATGTTACTTGTACACTGTATGCATGCTTTATGCACAAAGGATACATATTTATAGATGTATTCAATCATGAACAAAGCAAACAAACAAACATACTGAAGTATAATTCCCTCTAGTCCCTGTCATGTATAGTCCGCACAAAAACTTGTTAGATTCATCCACTGATGTCATATACCAGCGGTGGCGAACCAATGGCACGCGTGCCAGGGTGGGCACGCGGGGCCCACTCTGCTGTCACGCAGGCCCGCATTACCAAAGGGACGCAGCTCCAGCGATAGCAGTGACACACAGCACCGACCATTCCCAGCACACAGCCAACGCTCGGCCCACAACAAGCTAGGATGAGGAGAAGCAGAACCCGGGATGCCCTGATTGGCTGAGTGGCGACAGCTGCGTGTGCTGATTCGCTTAGCGTCCTGTCAGTCAACAGTAAGGAAGGAGTATAGGATGTCCTGTGTGCATGTGACCAGGCCATGCCTTGTTGAATCCCTTTGCTGCTGATCCCCTGTAGCCCCTTGGCAGCTGTTTCCTATCTGCATTCATGCACTCTGGCTAGGATTACTGCACAGCTCCCCTGAGTGCCCACACAGCTCCCCTGAGTGCCCACACAGCGCCCCTAAGAGCTGCACAGGCCCCCTGGGAGCCCACACAGCCCCCCTGAGAGCCATACAGCCCCCCAGAGAGCCCATACAAACCACCTGAAAGTCCTTATAGACCACACGAGAGCCACAGAGAGCCCGAACAGACCACCTGAAAACCCTTATAGACCACCCGAGAGCCGCACAGCCCCCCAGAGAGCCCGTACAGACCACCTCAGAACTGCAGAGCCCCCCTGAGAGTATTCAGGTCTAATTGAAGGGTTGGCACTTTGAGATACATAAGTTGGTTTAGTGATCCAGTTTGGGCACACATGCTCAAAAAGCTTCGCCATCACTGTCATATACACTGCACTCTCTGCAGTCAAAACTTAAAGCTGAACTCCCGTTAAAAATGTTATTAGCCCTTGCAATGGGCAACCCCCTCCACTTCAAGGGTTAGGGGCTTTTTGTTGCCTAGGTTGAAAAATAAAAATGTTATGCTGACCTGATCGTCTGAGCCTGCTTGCTCCCTGGACCGGTCCCTGGAGCCTCTCCCATGCAGCGGTCTAAGTCATCACGATCACTACACAGTGTATAGGACGTGAGGATGCAGAGGAACATTCCTTTGCTGCAGCAGAGGTGGGAACAGGAGGAAGCGCTGTCACAGCCAGCTGGATGCAAGGATCAGGAGAGTATAAGTTTGTATTTTTGAACTTAGGCAAAAATGAGTACTTAACCCTTGCAGTGAGAGGGTGGCCCCACAGCAAGGGTTAAGAAAAATTTCCCTGGAGATCTGCTTTAAGGTGCCCACACACCTTACAATTTATCTGCAGATTTTCTGTGGTCAGTTGGAAAAAGTGCAACAGATTGGCCCAGGTGGAGATTATTCCATCCACACAGTTAAGTGTAGATGGAGGAATCTGTTGCACCTTTTCCATCTGACCATAGAAAATCTGCAGATAAATTGTAAGGTGTATGGCCAGCTTTAAGCTAGCCAGACACGGCTCAAATTTCCTGAGGAATCAGTTGAGAATCAAGCTATGGGTGACCCTGTCAGCACCACCCAACTCAACAAAAGTAGATTTAAAATCAACTGGGCGGGGTGAAGAAATTCTTAGTTGAACATTCACTGCATCCTATTGATGCAGTCACTGGTTATTTAGGCAGCCACGGGTGTCTTGGCTGCTTGAATACAATAGCCGGCAGTGGAGATTCTACCATCCACACTGTCCAGCATGGATGGGGGAATTGAGTGATGTTCTCTCCTTCAGCCAGTGAATGAGAAGTGTATGGCTTTAATTCTGTATTGCATTTTTCCAGCTGTTTTTTTTTAATCATTATCATTTTATTTTATTATTTTTTTATTTTTCAAAAATAATTTTTCTTTTTATTTAAGTAAAGAGAGGGATGACTTTTCTTACTGCCAGCAGAGCCTGAGGGTTCATGCACATGGGCACAAAAAAGTGTTTTTATCAGTACAGCTGGATTTTGTTTTCAAATTGAAACGCAGGTATATTGTAAAATATCAAAGTTGAAAAATCTGCACCTGAGGTCAGTAAATAAACGCATGTACACATATAGAAATGCATGTGAACACATGTGCACGCATACACACATATGCATACATTAGATAGAATGGTACGGAAGCTGTACATAAATGTATGCGTCTATACGTGTGTCAGTGCAAGCACTTTACAGACCATTTCTGTGTCGCTGTGTTTGTTCTCCTGCCGCTATCCAACACTTTTTTTGGTAAACTGAAAACACAATAATTACCTCTGTATAAGCTTTTCAGAGTAATATCAAAATTCAGCTTCAATATTTGTAAATATGATTTTTTTATTAAATTATTATTATTATAACAGGTATTTATATAGTGCAGACAATTTACACATCGCCTTACATTCACATCAGTCCCTGTCCTCAAGGAGCTTACAATCACTACAAGGTAACTATTGCATACATGCGAGGGTCGATTTAGACAGGAGACAATTTACTGTATTTTTCCGTGTATAAGACTATACTTTTTCATAAAAATATTTACCTAAAAATGGAGGGGCCACTTATACACGGGGGGCCGAGAGGAGAACTGCGGTTGCGAAATTGCCGATACCTCTGCAAACTAGCCTCACGAGTGAAACTTCCGATTGCAGGGACAAGCTAACAGGTTTCCTCCAATCATGAGCCTTATGTACCCAACGTCAGCTGATGCTGCGGAGAGCGTGTAGCCAGTGCCCAGATGCAACAGGGAGTGGTAATGTTGGAGCATTCTGAGCCCATAAAATGTCAGAAAACAAAAAGAATCCCGGTAAATACCAATACCAGGAAGCGTCTGTCTTACTCTGCAAAATCCAAACTGGATGTAATCAGTTATGCAAAAGAGCATGTAAAATATTGATTTCTGAATTTTGGGTAAGAAAAGTGGGGGCGTCCTATACATGGGGGCGTCTTATAGACGGAAAAATACGGTACCTTCTAGCATGTCTTTGGAGTGTGGAAGGAAGCCGGAGTACTCGGAGGAAACCCACACAAGCACAGAGAGACCCTGCAAAATCCTTGCAGATGGTGTCCTGACCGGGATTTGAACCGGGAACCCCCCAGTGCAGCAAGGCAGATGTGGTAACCAGTATGCAAAATAATGTATTGATCCTGCCATTAAAGTATAATTCATCCCTCTGGTTTTCTTTGCATATATGTACGGCTAGCAAGCAGAAGATACCGTAAAAACATTTTTAAAAAAAGTTACCAAACAGGTTAAAACTTACCTGTGTTTCCGCTGCGCTCCCGCCCAAAGTTCTGAAGATTCTCGAGCGGCCGTGAAGGATTATGAGGCAAGCGCATGCGCAGTAGAGATCTTCAGCCGGGAGAAGAGGGGAGACACAGGATAGGTCAACGCACGCATCCCGGCAGCGTGCACGTGCACAAACTCCGTTGGAACAGGAAGAGAGAGGAGTCAGCGCTGGATCAGAGACCAGCACCCGCACTGGAGGAATTGCTGAAAACTACTGGAAAGAAGAAGATGATCCTGCATTGTCGCTCAGTCACACACGCTTCCGACTAGGACTACAAACACATTTGTGTTATCACCTTTTCTGTTGCTTCCGAAAGAGAGGCCATTCTAACACACTTTACACAGGCATGATCTACTACTGTTGTCACCATCAGACACCCATTTTGAGAAATGCCATACATCCATCGCTGGAGTGCAAACAAGAAGATCCTTCAAAGAGTTTGCAGGAGATCAGCAGCACTGAAACGCTAGGTAAAAAAAGGTATTTTGTTTAAACAATGGCAGCTGCATGTGAGACGCAGCGCTTTATCAAACTAAATGTCGTTCAGTTATGGTTTACGTCTCCTTTAATGTCAGCCTGCAGCCATCGCAGTCCAGTCTGTCGATTCCATTTTGTGTCTATCAATCTGTGTCCATCAGCTTGTGTCAACATTAGTTTTAGTGTAATACAGGGAATTACACGTTCTGTGCACTAAGGACATGAGAACTCACCGAGAAGTTCTCTGACCTTTACAAGTATCAGTCTGAAGCTCAATGTCCTTATAACAAATAGCAGGAGGTACATTGTCTCATATACTGTATGTCAGAACTAGTTACAATGTGGGGTATGCGGACCAAGAATGACCCAAATATATTAATTTGCTCTTGCATAGTGTATAAAAGACAAGTAGATGATAGCTCTGCTCTTAAAGATGAACTCCGGGCAAAACTTTTATAAACCCTTGCAGCCTGGCTACTCCTGCAGTGGAAGGGTTAACAGCTTGTTTTCTAGGTGCTAAAATAACAAAAGTTATACTCACCCGATCGCCGGAGCCGGCTTGCTCTGCGGCGGTCTAAGAAACCTTGAGTCATTACATCCAATACACTGTGTACAGGACGTGAGGGCACTGAGGGACATAACATTGCAGGAGAGGAGGAGACAAGCAGGAGGGAACACTGTCACAGCAGGCCATCTCCGAGGATCGGGTGAGTATAACTTTGTTAGAGCAAAAATGAGCACATAACCCTTGTAGAGCGGGTAAAGGGACTATGCCTTGTTACTGAATGTCCGTACCTTGACCAAAACAGGGACAGGAGGGAAAATCTGCAGGAGCCAGAGCATTGCACCTGTGCTCTACTGATCGCGGTTGTAATGCTTTAATGACTGCAATGCAAAAAAATAATAAATGCACATTTTTTTAATTTTATGGACATGAATGCATTTATTTAATTTTTTTTAAAGGTGGACTTTAGCTTTAATGAGCTTCAATCATTAAGGTATGCCATTGCAGGTATTGCCATTGTGAGACTTCACAGAAAATCACTCTTTCACTCCCCTTACTGTTGGCACAATTGTGGTCAAATTGGACATCTCCTTCATATATTTTGGTACTGTAAAATAATTCAGTTTTCGCAATTGCTTTTTAAACTGATTGTCCATGTTATTGGCATATTAAATATTCCCTCTCCCCAACTTGCATTATTAAAGGAGAACTATGGCCTAAACCTTTTTGGCCATTGTTCTCTTCAGGGTCACAGGAGGACATATACTAATGTCCTCCTGTGACCCAAAGCTCAGTATGTAGAAGGTTATTGCTGCTATATGCTGAGCGCACAAAGCAGTGCTGCCGCTGGGGCGGATCCCGACAATACTATGGAGATCCACCCTGCTGGCTGATTGACAGCTGGCTCTGCCTCTCTAGAAGCAGGGCCAGCAGTGCCCGCTCCTCTCCTGTCCGTTCCTCCAGTCAGAGATGGATAAACAGGGAGGGGAGGGGGGAATCCCTGCGGGGAGTGATGACTGACAGTCACTCTCTACAGGGAGAGGATCGGGAAGCCAGCGACCGGCGGTATGTGTGCGCTGATTTTGCGAACAATAGAGCTGACCTATGACAGCTTCGGTGTCAAAGGTCATCTTGAATTATGGGGATGTTTTTTACTCACCCCATAATTCTCCTTTAAGCATTGGTGTTGATGTTTATCCAATGAGATATAGGGCTCCATTTATTCTTATATTATTTGTGGACAAAATGTTTTTAGCAAACTGTTGGCGCTTAGATTACGCTCCCTCACTTAGAGATGTCATTAACCGAGTCTCAGCTAACTGCATTTATGTTTGAAAGATTGATAGACTACAATCCCAAAAATCTTTCCACTCTAAATGGGATACCTGATTGACGTTTTCTCTTTGATAATGACAGAGGCTACTTAGGGAATCCTTAATCCCCATATCTATAATCCTTCTTTACCATCCAGCTTTCCTTTATGGTTCCTTTCTTCTTGCTTTTCTTCTTTTCTTTCCTTTCTTTCTTTCTCCTTTCTGTCTTCTTACTACAGACCTTCTCCTGAATTTTTTTCAGCACCTTCCATACACAGTGTTAGAGTTACTGTATTGTAGCCTTATTTAAATACATATTTGTCTTTGATTCCATACATTTAGTAGTGTATTCTATATACCAGTCTATGGATATCAATGCTAAGGGATTTTTGCTTTGCAACAAATGTTAGCAATATTGACATGTGTTGTTCCTTGTATTATATTTTGACTTTTGACTGAACTGGTTGTATTTGAACTGTATTACTTTCCTATAGAAATGTAATCCAACAATTTTGTATAATCTTTTTCATGATTTGTTCCTTATTTCTCTAAATTTTCTTAATAAAAATTAATTGTTGGAAAAGAGCTAGAACAAACTCTTTTAATTAAAAACCTAATTTTCAGAGGTGCAGGTGCTGGAGGAGAAGGCTGAAAACCCTGCTAGAATCGGAGCAGTCATCTTACAGCGTCGGGTAAAGGTGTCCGTGAGTGGCCCTTGCAGGGTCCGCTGTACAATATAGAACTTGGTACGGTACCGGCTGCCCCCGGTAGCTGAAGCGGCTGACACATCCGCTTCAGCTACAGTCAAGGTTGGTTTTCGTAAATTTTTATACCTTGCTTGCCAAATACACTAGCTTCCCTTTAGGAAATAATCTGCTGATACATAGAGTAAATTATGCTGAATGAAAAGGTTAATACTGTTTACAAATAGAGAAGTGTATGCTAACCAATAACTCATAGCACCTCTCATGTAATCAGTGCATTTATGTCACAACAACACAAGCTGCGTGAGAGGGAACAGGTGTACAGGACTCACATCTGCGGCATCTGCTTCCTACGTGAGGAGCCCTGCCAAGAATGGTTGCACATTGATAGTAATACTTGTACAATGGTGTGTCTGCACAGCAGTACTCGTCAGTAGAGATCTGTGCAATGAGCAGAAAGAAAACACCTTCCCCGTGAATCAAGGATGGATTTGATTTTAACCACTTTCATTCTTATATACTAGAGCAGCGCTTCTCAACCTTTTTTTAGTCACCACACCCATTAAAAGTATGCAAAATCTTGAGGCACCGCAGCCTAAAATGTGAAAATAGGCAACTGTAAAAACAGCGTGTGGTCCCTACAATCCATACCAGACACTTACCCAAGACTAGGGTCTGGTATGGATCTTGGGGTGGACATGTAAAGGAAATAAGACGGGAACTTCCTTCACATCAGAGCCCTCCTTCAGATCAGATTTACCCCCTCTCACACTTGGACCCCCTTTCGTATCATAAGCCCCCATTTACATTTGATGTCCTCCTCTTTTACCTTTAGAAGCCCCCTTCTTTTACATCAGAAGCCCATCCTTCACATCTGAGTCCTCAGTTCCTCCTTTACATCCGAGTCCTACCATCAGACCAGGAGTTGCAGCTGCAGTAGCATGTCAGAGAGTGGGAGTTAGAGCAGGCCTGGATGGAGGTGAAGTTCTTTTTCAGAATGGATCTTACCCTCCCTGGATTAGCGCCATTCATTTCCTTGGTGCTGGTGGCCAGCCTGTCTACACCATAGAAAAGCATGATGATGCGTGAAAATTTCAAGGTATCTCTGAGGAAGCCAGAAGGCACCCAGGGTGCCCGGTACCCTGGTTGAGAAAGACTGCACTGGAAGTCTTGTTCTGGAGAACCCATTCTTAAAGCCTATCTCAAGTTACACCATCCCATCAACCCTCCCTCTCATCCATTTGCAGCCTCTTCAAAGAAAAAAACCTTCTAAGGATGGCTTTTATGCACCTGAGTCAACTGTCTGTGTCCCTCACAGGCTCCTCATGTAGTTATGGAGACCGGTAATCCAGCACTGCAGTCTGTTCCTGACTCGTCTCCTCTTGGTAAAATCATCACACCATGCCAAGCCTGTGAAGACCTCACCACTGGACAGCCTTCACGTGGACTTCAGACCCCACGTGGTGGGTTACCATGGATATAGGTAAGTATAAGGGACTGTGGCTTAGGATGTATTTTTTATATAACATAGCAATAAGCTGATAGCTTGAATTGCAGACAAGGCTTCCTTTACAATGAACAGATACCTTGCAAAACTCACAAATATAGATCAGAAGAGTTCTGTAGATTTCAGGGTGAGTTTGATCTAGATGAACAGTGAAGATCCCTGGGTAGCAGTGAGTAGGTAAGTACATATGTAATGGTTAAAGTGCTGAAGGAGGGGAGTGGAAAAAAAGATAAGTGCTCTAAAAGTGCAATTATCCTTTAAGCCCTTTCAACTTGAATGCAGTATTAGCACCACTTTTTGTAGCCTCAGATGTGATTATTCCCCTACCAATTGTCAATTAATTAACCACTAATTAGCATGCAATCTTGAGCAATAATTACTGGGTGCTATTGCTCAATTCACTGATCTTTACTTAATCAAGGCCATTAGCTTTTTTTTTTTTTGCCTTTTCCTTTTTATGTCTGTTTACTAAAGTTAGGATTTGATTTCCTTTGGATACCGTACATTAATAAAACATGTTTTATTAAAATATTTTTTTTTCTTGGTTCAAAAAATGGGGGGCAGTTGTTTTTGAAGGTCAAAGGGGCATTTGTTGGCCTAGCTATACAGCTGTCTTGAAAATAGAACATTGGCATCATTTCAGAGCCTGGAGAGCAGGGCTAGATTCCGAGATGTTGTTTCTTTTTTTTAACAAATAACTTTTACAGTTGACCATTTTGATTGGTTATCACAGTGTTCTCAAGGCTAGGAGATACACCAAACTGCTTCTTATCATAATGATGGGGTATTTATTGTCGAATATGAACATGATTACACAGGGCTCAGGGACACAATTAGGAGCACAGATCAAAAAAACAGCCATTTGCCCAACCTACACCTACAATCATCAAATATTAAAAGGCTCCTTCATCTTTAGAACACAAATAGGAAAGAAATGGAAAAACTGCAATGAGGGAACTCAGGTTTGAAGTTCACAGTAAAAAGCATGCACATTGGGTTTAAAAAATGGAAAAATGGACTGTCATCCACCTTAAGTCTATGGTATTCTTTAAAGCTGAACTAGATGCAGATATAAAACATTCAAATGCAGCTCTGAATTCATTCATTCATTTATTCACATATCAATGTAGTATTTGTAAATGCGAGCTGTGTAGATACCTGAATTTAACCTGCTATCAGCCTGCAATCCCTTTACAGCAGAGCTCAGACTGGAGAGGGAGGTGTAGCACAAAGAGCCAGTTAGTTGTGCTGCAGTGTTACTGTGCTAACAAGCTGCATTCTGATAGGTGCATAGAGCAGAGTGACAGAGAGATGAGCTCAGTAGTCTGCTGCCTCTTCTTCAGTCTTAGGCTGGGCACACACCTTACAACCATCGCAAGACTTTTGTCTTGCGATGGTTGTAAGGTACTTGAAAAAATTTACAATCTGCCTATCTTGCATAGGCAGATAGTACTTGCGATGATCGCAAGCCACGCCCCTTGAGGGGCGGGCTTCCGATGACCGCAATGCCAAACGGGCAGTGTGCGCTTGCGCACACCGGCCCGTCCGGCTTTTATCTTACGAACATGCTACACACCCGCCGAACATCGTACGATGCTCGGTGGGTTTTGAAACATGTTCGTAAGTTTAAAGTCGTGCAACCTTACAGTAGTAGAGGTCGCTCGGCTTCCACACACCTTACGGTAATCGTACGATCGCGGGATTTCCCGCGATTATCGTACGATTATCGTAAGGTGTGTGGGGACCTTTAGACTTGCCAACAAAGGTTCTCACATTTTCCCACTCTACCAAAATATTAGGTGGCCCTGCTGGAGATATTGTGCTCACTTATACTCTTAATGGCCCTGCTGGAGATATTCTGCTTACTTCCAGTATCAGCGGCTCTGCTAGAGATATTCTGCTCACTTCCAGTCTCGGTGGACTTGCTGGAGATATCACCGCCATCTTGGTGGATACCAAGATATACTCTAAATATGTCCGCGGCTGTTCGTTGCCTCCGAATCTGAAACAGCATACAAATTTGTTTCCTTTGATGAAACAAATGAAAATGTTTTTTGTTTTCCTTTGTTTCATCCGAAACAATTTTTTTTTGCCATGCACATGTCTAGTAAAAATGCACGTTGCAAAGAACACTGAATCACGTACAGGGAAAAAAAACCCTGTATTTTTGCTTGCACATTATTGGATGATGGAAATCAGCAGAGCTTATCTCATTCTCTAGGCTTAGGAAAAATTCCCTTGCAAAGTGAACAGCCTATTTTCTTTTAGTAAATCAACACTTTGGTGTCTGTCCAAGATTCCGGATCCTAAAGCTGGCCATACACCTTACAACCATCGCCCGACTTTCGTTGTGCGATGGTTGTAAGGTAATTAAAATTTCGTACTATCTGCCTATCTACCTACACCTGCCGATTATTGTACGATCGCGGACACGCGATTATCGTACGATAATTGGCAGGTGTATGGGCACCTTTAGAGAAGCAAGTTGTAAAAGCAAATTGTACTGCATGCAAGCCATTAAATTTGGCCCTTCTAATTGTCTGTTTAAATTTCATATGGGTGGACGTATCAACCCGGAATGTATGCATGTATATGCATCTTGGTTTTCTGCACTGGTTAGAGTCTCTCTACTAACCTCAGACTTGCAATGTTTCACACTTTGTAATGCCTCTTGACACTCCCACCTTGGGATTTGCTTAGACTCTCTGCTTGTGTACAGTTTCCAACGGCAAAAGAAAGATGTATTGATTGGGAAAAAATGAATCAGTACAAGTGTTGTCGCTGCCAGAATGTTGGGTGAAAGGTTAATGGAAAACTGCCTTCATTTAGAAAAGAAAAAAAATTAACAGTCCAGGACTGGAGTCCTTGTTGGGGGACATAAAAATATCACAGATAGCTCCACATTCCCCACTGGTTAACAAATCCCCAGCACAAAGGAGCACACACAGGCCATGTCTGTGTGGACATTGTTCTTCAATGATGACAGTTCTGGTGGAACGGTCATAAGAGTTGGCGTCAGCATTGTTCTCAGAGAACTTTCAACTGACTCTTTCACCCCAGTCTGAGCATTAACAAGTTTATTTCTAAGTAGCGCTATTGTTCAAACGCTGGGAGTTCCAGCTAACTTTCATGGTATACACGATTTCGGTGAAGTGCTGAGCCGCCATAAATAGCATTTTTGTTGAAGGCCAGCTACATACTTTGAGTCGAACAATATGCAGTTAATAAAAAAAGAAAAGAGTCACAACAAATAATGAATCAATAATATTAACTAAAATGACAATATGTGTAAAAAGACAGAAATACATGACACAATGTGGTCATTGTAAAGATATCTGTTTGCATTTCCAATCAACGAGATGTCCTTATGTACCCCAGTATCCTTAGCAATACAAGTCTGATTCGCAGGACAACCTTCAGTTCTGTACAGCCATAGACCACTTTTACTGGGCTGCCCTCTGTCTGTAACCACAGAGCATTTTGGCTGTACAGTTTTGCATTCCTCTTGTTGAAGTAAAAATTGGATTCTGCTTATAATTAAATTGTCATTTCTTGTTACTTTAATATTTCAAATTGATCAAGGAGGAAAATAGATAATATTACAAATCAAGAGGCAATCTCCCCCTGCAGTTGGCCACATACTGTAGATACTCTTCTAATAAAAACTCTACATTGCCAGTCTCACTTATAACTGTCCCTGACTTCTCCTGGGCTGAACATTTTCTGTGGAATTCACAATGCCCAAGCAAGTCAACTATCTTCTGATGCAGACAGCAAGACATTAAATTACTAATTATCGTGAAATTAAAAGAAAAGCAATCTACATAATTTTGGCATATCAGGTTGAAGGGCTGCAAGTAAGAGCCGTTTACCATGCTGATATCAGTCCCTATGCTCTTCACCTTTGGGCAGTTCCGTCAAGATTGGGACATTGAAAATATAGTAGGCAGTGTGACCACGACAATATATATTACATCAATGAGTCAATTAATTGTGGTAGTGTGGGGACTAGCACCACAGATGTAAATGAATCCTTAGTGTCAATGGTATAGACATTGTCTCACACTGCAGAGTCTTAACAGGGCCTCCAGAAGGGTGCTTGGTGGCTACCAGGTTGCAGCCCCTGGGTTTTCCCCACTGATATTGGCAAATGGGAAGAGAAGATAGCAAAAGATATTGTTAGGCAGACAGATAGTTGGATTTACACCAGAAGTCAAGCCAGGTGGCAGAAGTCTCACAAAACAGAAATCAGGATGGTCAGAATACCAAAGCATCCAGGAACCAACACTAATCTTTTGTCAGGCACAGGTTCAGTGCACTGAGCAGATTATAAATTAGCCTTGCAGGTGATGTCACATATACTGTACACTGGCAGTGCCTGCATGCAATCCTCAATCTTAATTGCAGGAAAACAGCAGCTGTGAGATGCAACAAAAGATGGAATATGTCAAAATAAGTGTTGTAATAAAACAAAATCGAGCAACTTTTTATGATATACAGTGCTTAGGCTGACTAAATGTCATGCAGTAAGGGTTTACATCTGTTTTAAAGGGTATCTATTGGAAAACAAAAAAATCAACATATATGATCCACTCTGTCAAACAGCATTTACACAGCAATTTTTTTTTAGTTCTCCTAGGTACCTTCATTACCTGTGTATCCTGTCAGTAGATCCGTACATTTTAACTTCCAGTAACAAGCCATACTGTCCAGCAAAAGCAACAGTTACAGGAAATCCCAGTCTTAGCTACTAAATAGTCACAGTATCTGTTAATCAACCACCAGGGAGCATTGACTGCAATGATTAGCTACCTGTGGGAGGGTGACAACTATCCTGCTGCATTTGGGACTGGTGGTCACCCTATTAAGGCCCCATTCACACCAGATGCGTTGGCATCTATTTTTGAACGGGTGACATCACAAGGACATCGGAAAATGAATGTGAATGGAAGCATTTTACACCAGTGTGTTGCGTGGTGCTGCCCTCCACTGAATAAAAAGTAAAGCAGGTGCTACATTTATTTAGGGTAACACAACAGAGTGGTGTGAACTGCTAACACGTTCCAACACAAGGCAGAGCCAACACCTTATATAGCTTAGTGTAAAAATCAAACCAGAAAAAACCCCCCAAAAAGGCAATGCATAGCAACAGATGTCAACTAGGTATGCAACCTCATGGCAAGGTGCATCCATTGACTTGGCTTTTTGGCTCGGATTCCAGTGTGAATGAAGCCTTAAGAAGACTTACTTTAGATAGCAGAAACTGGCAGGATCAACAGGAATTTAATAATCAATTAAACAATTACTGACACCAATGTAAAACATGCACAACTACATTTACAAGGCAAAAATGAGCTATTCACCCAACTTTAGTATTTGGGTTTACATTTAATTTAATGACTATACTTTGGGGCGCCATCACACACAATTACTGTTCTAGTGCTAACTGACATAATTTGAAGGCATGGTTTTCATGATAAATAAAAAAGGAGTAAAATGCATGGTCACAGGGTTTAATTCCAGGATATCCATGGTAGATGGGGAGATATGTACATATGAATGCTGTGTTTTATCCAAGTACAGGTCAAATCTTGAATATGGCAGATTGATTCGTTCATCTTCCACCACAACAACGGAGCCCATAAATGCAGAAAGTCAACGCCAATCTCAAAAGCAAGAGAAAACATTGAGTAGACAATTGTAATCAGCTCTATTACTCGCTGTCAATACCATGCCATACAACAGTTATATCAATTATGAGCATAGGGAACATTAATAATTCACATCTCACACTTCCGCCAGTGATTGTCTGAATTAAAGACTTGTGGGTCTTTCCAGGCATGTCCCAGACAAAATGGCCACTTGACTGTAATTCAGCATGAGAGAGAACCCTCACAGATCCTGACAGGCTAACATCTCTCTCAATATTACTTAGCTAATGAAGGGATAGATCTGCTGCCGAGCTCCTTTGAGGCTCGTTTTCTTGAATACAGTAGTAAAAGTTAGCTGATGAATGACCCAAACTGCTTAATATGTTTCTACTTATAACTTGCGAGCAGCTAGGCGTATCTGGAAGACTACGGGAAGAGATATCCTCCAGAGACCTCCGTGTCCTTGTAGGTTGTCAGAGTCAATGATCCAGGTTTCTTTTAAATGGCTCCTTAAATGAACATTTATTTGTGCCAGTAACACGTTTTTTGATTAACGGTTCCTTTTGACTAATTTGCTTCCCAAAACAGGCCAATAAAGGACTCGTTTAAAACATAATTAAAAGCATGTTATTGCTTGTAGTTAATACTGATTAAAACAGGCATTAAGACAATTATAGTTGGAAGGAATGCTAGCTCCCTGTAGTTAGTAAAGAATTCACTGATTGGTGAATTAGACAAACTCAGTGAGAATTAGACAACGGGTAGAGGCCGACGTTGTTTCGGTAAATTCACACCTGCTCCCCAGAAGGAGAGCTACATTTAGATCGGTTTATAGGGAATTTTGGGCGTTGTCGAATTCTTCTGTAGACAGATGTGAATAGTGAAGTCTACAAAAAGCACTCTTTATCCTTTATTTATTTATTTAGAAGAACCAAGTCAATAAAGAGATGAAAGAAAGAATATCATAAAATTAATAAATAATTAAAACATTTTGATATTGGATATACTGTAGATCATCGGCCACATTAGTTATGACTGGATCAGAAGCAGCTGCAGTTCTCTAATTTTTTTTACTTGACCGCATATTTGTATGAAGATTTGTCTTACATGAAGAAAATAATGCAATTTAGGAATCTGTATGGTATGCAGAAGTAATGTGATTTAGGAATACAGCTGAAAAAAAAATAGCACATAAAGTTGGACTGAGCAAAAGGAAATGTTGCTTTTCTTTAAATGAGATTGTTGTGAGCATGCAATAGTGAAGTTATAGTGAAGTCAGGATACTGATATATATCCCAGGTCAGTAACCCACAAAACATTGAAGTCATTGGATGATAATGACAGCCAAGCAAACAACATTTTTAAAAGGTGTGTTTAGCAATGGCGGCCTGTACTTTTAAGGAAGTACACATTTCCTTTAAAGTGACACTAAACTCAGGAGTTAAATCTTAAAAATACATTCAAGTACCCTAACTATTAACAAAAAAGTATCTTATTTGTGTATCACTCGGCTGTAGATCTCCAAATCATCTCTAAATTCATGCTTACATTGTTCTTCCTTCTGGAACGAGGCTACTTTTGTTCCCCATGGTCCCCATGCGTGTTGTGAATTAGTCACCGTTCCAAGCGCACTCTTGTGATGGACTACAATCCCAATACAAATTAGTAAACTAAACATGAGATTGTAGTCCATTACGGGAGCGAGCTTGGAGCCCCTCCTTATAGGAGTTCAGCTTTATTGGACCGGGCCAATGGAGCTTGATGTGCCTTCCATTCTATGTGAACATGATTGTTTGTCTTTGCCGTTTTTCTAGAAGAAAAGCCTATTGCGAAGATGTGATCATTTCTGCTCTGTTTTAAATCAGATCTCACGGACTATCAGTAAATCATGCCAAATCCATTATACTCATCTTGAGAGTGAGATGACTGTATTTCTCTCACAAGCTTATCATCATTTATAATTATACAAAAATTGAGTCTTGCCATTATAATTCTTTGAGAGAGTCAGGGGAATAATTTTAGTGCGGTCAAGTCTGATTTCTGCAAATTGTTCATTTTAAAAGTTCTTACAGGAGCCAATAAAGATACCCATATGAGTTTTGGAATCTTTTTCAAGCTTTTGTCTGAAAAGAATTACCTTAGGCCATCCTTTTATAACTTTAAGATTATCCCAGAATTTTCCATGATGTTATATTTTACAGGTATATAAAGTACTTGCCAGCATTGGAGCCAGGGTGGGTGAAAAATTCACACACTCAACCACTAACAGTGTCTAGCTGCTGTTTAGAAAGGTGCTTAGGGAGGCAGGTTTCCTTCCAGTGGGGTGGAATCATGAAAATGGCTTTTAAGGAGATAGAATATTTTAAAGCCCAACTCCAGGTATTTTTTTCAGTTCAAAACATTTTTATTCAAATTATCACATTTTACAAGGCATTGGAAAAGCAGCGTAGGACAAAACCTAGCAGAAGTGCTAACCTCTATGCCACTTGTTTGCCACCTAAGCCCTAGAGCGGTGGGGAGGTGCTGGTTCAGTGGGTGCCATGGGACGGGCGGCTGTGTTAGAGCCCTGTCTGTCAGGACCTCTCTGTCCTGTCTGGTTTGGCCCAGCTCACTGACGTCACCAGTTGCCAAGTGCTTGACGGAACACCAGCCAGATCTGCTCAGCTCTTTGGTGACCGATGATGTCTGTAAACTGGGTGGGAAGCCTAAGAGCTTTTAGCAACCTAGGACACTGTGGCCTCCCTTCTGCTGCCTCCCTCAGGAGTTGCTGCTTGAAGTGAATGCCTCCGACTGCCTCATTATAGGGACTGCCCTGGTACGGACATTACAAGCTCACCACATGTATGTGAACAAGTTAAGCATATGCTTCAGTTAACAGCGAATAACACAAATTGTTAGGGTTCTGTCACCTTTTATCATATTCTGGATGATAAATCAACTTATTGGCATACTGAGTTAAGCGGGGCAAAAGAAAGATCAATTATCCTGTAAGGTGGGGTAGGTGAAGGCAGAATAATTGTAGGAACCAGGTTTTGTTGAGTGATAGTAGCAGGTTGATGGGGTCAGCCTGTAGAGAGAAAGAGTGGGAGAAGGGGGGGGGGGCAGGAGGACACAGGAAGGAGCTGTGAGGGAAAGGGGAGATATTGCTAGAGGAGTTAGGGAGGGGAGTAGAAGTGAGGAAGGGTTTCCAGACAGCTACTTAATAAAGGGCTCTCCTGGTCCTCAAATAGGTAGAGATTGGAAGAAGAAAGTGAGTGGCAGAAATTTGTCCACCCAGGGAGACCAGATTACATTAAATTAAAGATATCCATTTTATCCTCCTGTATGATGGTTAGTTTTTCAAAGAACATTGCTTAAGTGAACCTATTTTCAAATCCCTTGAAAGGTGTTGAAGTGAACCCCCAGGCTTTGGCAATGGTTCTCTTAACAGCTGAGAAAATATAAGTTGGAAGTTTAAATTGGTGTCTACTGCAGTCTTGGGGTGGTTTGCCAAGTAAGGCTTTCACAGGGTGTTTGGGCAAAGACATGGCCAACTCTACATTAATCATGTCATATACTTTAAGCCAAAAAGTCTGGATCTTTGAGAATTCCCGCCATATGTGGGTTTAGATGCCTAGCAAATATCAGTCTCCAAAGCAAGTTGTAGGCTAGTTTTGGAACACCTTTAAGACATAGGAGGGTACCAAATGCCAGTGAAGTTGCAGCTTGTAACTGGTTTTACCTGCCAACGAGTTATCTAAGCTTTTAGAGGTCACTAACCAGATAGAGTTCCAGTCTTCTGGAGATATAGTTTTTTTCCTATTGTCGTGTTTCTATTTGGGAGTATAAGAAGGGAGAGATACTGTTGAATGAGAATGAGATGAGCTGCAGGTATAGTCAGGATATCATACTTGGGAAGTGGGGGTCATGGCCACATTCCTTTTCAAAAACAGTAGAGTTACAGGGTGCAGCCAGTGGTATGTGGAGGGATGAGAGACTTTTTCTCTCAGATATTGCAATGTGACATAATCGCCGTGCTGGAGAAGGGATTGTTCCATGTTGGGCTTACTTTTGACCTGCCATAAGAAAGCTAAGGGGTCCTTGATGCTTGCAGGGAACAGAGGGTTTCCCATAAGATAGAGCTAGGGTGTGTATTTGGAGATAAGTTGTCCTTGACCTGGTCCCATAATTGCAGAGAGTAGGCTAATATCAGATTTTTAATCAGACCTGTTCCATGATGTCAATGAACGAAAATTCCTATGTTCCTCAGCTGCATCTAGTTGTGTTGTGTGCCGTGTGAACATCATTATGCCAGCATATGGCTGGGCGGATAATTTATAAATCATCCCCTTAGAGGTATAAGTACCATAATTATCACTACTTATAGGAATATAGCTTGGAATCGCGGAAAAGGATATGCTCTGAATTTGTGCGTGAGGTGGAGGACTGCTCAGGATGTTAAAATCCCTGATTACACCTCTGAGCATAGCAAACTTTGTGTATCATTCTAAGTGGACAAAACTAACAAAAGTCATTTGCACAGTCCCTCTTATACTTGCATAACTCAATATATATTCTCATGCTCTTTCTGTTGCAGGACAAGCCAAAACTATTTATCTCAGTTCATGGTATTTGGCACTCAGCTTTTAGCAGTGTGTGAAAGTTGATCATCTAAGTTTTTATTCAGTGATCCCATCAGATTTGGCCTCATCTTCTATTTGTGGAGAGAACAGAAAAGTATTTATTTGAAAACAGCCCAAACATGAACATTTTGCACTCACTTAGGGGATACAGCCTGCCTCTGGAATGGCTTTTCATCCTGGCATTGATTGCGGCTTTCAATTTTATCTTGGCATGCATCGTTGATACTTGGTTGTTCTGCTAACTAAATCTCGATGTTGCTGGTTTCCTTATTTTCCAAATGAACGTGGGCTAAGTCATCCCTGGTTATAGCATCATCCAAAAACACATTGGACTATGAGAGGATGCTTGCACAGCCTGGTATTGTGCAACCTGCTTTTTTTTGTGATCTGACAACAAGGATAATAAATAGGTTAAAAGTAAATTGGGGTCACTTTCTGATATTTTTGATGTTTTTTTGGATTGAATTAACAGGTGTCAGATTGGCTAACAGTGCTCACAATCAGTATTTTGCAGAAATACCACCATTAAATGGATTTAAAGAGACACTGCCACTTTGTTCATTCAGGACAAAGTGACATTATCTTCTGAAAGCCCATCCCTAAGCAAGATGTAGTCTCTGATCCATGCTCCTTGGCCTCCTTATCACTTGAATAGAGCCCTGCTTTGTTGCTGTTTTGGAGAAGGGCATTCAGATATAGGGGAACATGTCACCTCCCCCATATTACAGTGCTTGAGCATGAGTGGCCAATAGCCCTGCCCAACCATGTGCATGTGGGGTCAGTAACATCATCTACCCAGGAAACCCCCAACTCCATCTGACATCAGAGCTTAACCAGTGTTGACTCCAACAGTAGGAAGGCAGTGAGGGAAAATCGATTGGTGAGTTTAACTAGCTCATGGAGGGGGGAACTATCAGAAGACACTATCACTTTACCGTCAATGGGCAAAGTAACAGTGCATTTTTTATTTGAAATTTACATCACTTATCTAGTCCCAATGACGTTTTTTCATGTGAAACACCTAAATAAGATTTGTGCTATAGCTTGCCTACTGAATTTGCATAATTGGATGAACCGAGGTTGTGTGTATTTAAAGCATAACTTGATCTCACAATAAATACTCCTGTTTCTGGAAGGCAACAGCGTATGACAGATAACATATCTAAACAATGAACAGGGATGTGAAGTAGTAATCTAAATAAGTAAAAAAGTTCAGGCTCACTAAGGGCACTCTTAATCTGTTATCAAAAATGGAAAGAATGACATATCCACAATTCTGCTTAGACAAGGTGTCCACCAAACCTTTTAGGTAAAGAAGGCACTAGGCAGTGAAACAACCAGGTGGCCAGTGGTAGCTAAAAGAAAAGATGCAGAGATCTGTAGCTGAGATGGGAGAAAGTGTCTCTTGTTTATAGAACAGCTATAACTGCAATGCTCAACATAGTTGGGTTTTTTGAAAGGGGGAGAAGAAGAAAACCATTGGTGGAAAAAAAACAGTTTAAAACAGGCAATGGTACACCCAGCAAATGTAAAGGAAGGCTCTCTGATCTCCCCAAAACTGTATGACTGATGGAAAAGCAACATTGCTCATTACTTTAAAAACCCTTTTGCTATGGCTAAGCATTGTGATGGCCATAGCCATTACATTGGAGTAATACTTTTTATTCTCAGGCACTAGTAAACTGGTTAGGATTTCAGGCATAATGGATGGAGCCAAACAGAGGGCAATTCTAGATAAAATCCTGTTTCAGTTTGCATAGGACCTAAAACCTTCTAATAGGACAGTAACCCTAAACATAAGGCCAAAGTTACACTGCAGTGGTTTAAAACCACATATCTGACTGTTTTAGATCACTTTAGACCCCCTGTATTGTTAGAGGCAACAGCTAACAGCAGACTGGACAGATGCTAGCGCAGTATAAGTCCTCAGACAGATGGTAAAAGTAAATGGCAGACAGAAGCAGAGTCAATAGGCTAATGGCTAGGTCAGGAGCAAACAGAGTCCATGTTAAAGGAGAACTATGGGGTTCTATCTTTTTTTTATGAATGCATTCCTTAGGCTAAATAAGTAAATTATGTAATTTACTGTAATTAGCCAAAATGCACAGGAAGGCTGTAAAACCTTATTTTAGGTGGGGGGCGGGGCTAAGCACCGCAATGAGAAGACATCCCGACGTATCTGACGGGATCTTCCCCACTGATGATTGACAGTGATTCTTGAGAGCTGCTGCGCGTCCACGAATATATGGACATGCGCAGCAGCTCTCTCCTTACCTGCACGTCCCCGTGTGCCAGCTCCTTCCCCACTCTCTCTTTCTCTCCCTGCTGACGGATCGTGGATCACTGATGACAATCTGGAACAAGCGTGCAGCCCGTGATGATGGAACTCCTATACTTGTTTCAGGTCAGTTTCAGGTCACAAATCCCTGTGTGCCAGCTCCTCCCCCCCTCTCTCTCTCTCTCTGCTGACAGATCGTGGATCGCTGATGACAGAGGGGAAGGAGCTCTCTCTCTCTTCAGCATTTACTACAAATCGGAAAGTCCATATATGGTAAATGATGTCACTGGAGATCCCTGCTGATCGGATCCGCTGATCGGATCCGATCAGCAGAATCTCCAGTGACATCATTTACCATATATGGATTTTCCGATTTGTAGTAAATGCTGAAGAGAGAGAGAGCTCCTTCCCCTCTGTCATCAGCGATCCACGATCTGTCAGCAGAGAGAGAGAGAGGGGGGAAGGAGCTGGCACACGGGGACGAGGTAACTGCTATGCATGCACGCTGGATTTACATTATCTCAACACCCAGCTTCACTCTATGTCCTACAGATGTGGGGAATGCAGAGAGAGAGAGGGGAAGGAGCCTGCGTGCACGAGCTGACAAAACACAGCTGTGCACGATGAGAGGAAGCGCGGCCACAGCAATGATATCATTTGAAAAAAAAGCCGTGGACGGGCTGGATCAAATGTTAACGCCCCCTAAGAGGAAAGGAGTTTGGAGCATGGCTGAAGACTACCATCAAAGCCATTTACTACAGCTTTGAGGGTTTTTATCTGTGATGTGCTGCGAATTTAGAAAAAAAGAACGATGCTACTACAATCAAGGTAAGGGGTATTTTTATTTGCCCTTAAGTCATAGTTCTCCTTTAAGTAAACAGAGCAATGATGGGCAATAGCTAAGGTAACAATGATCATAAAAACTGAGAATCTGATTGCATACGGCATACACAGTTCAAATAATTCACAGGAAATATCAGAGCATGTAGAGTCTGACAGATATCAGAAAAAGACAGAACTTTCTCCAGTGCATGATCAAACAGACAAAGGTGCTAGTTAGATGCAGGCTGAATTCCCAGCATTCAATTTAACTGTTCCTGATTAGGGTGCAGGTGTTGACTGCAGAGACCTGAGCTAAAGGTCTGAATAAGGACCAGCAGATAGCAAAGGCTGAGGGGTTAAAATTACAGTGACCAGGTTTGATGTTCCTGAGAGATTTTCTGGTAGTGATGTCACTGACATGAACTGGGGGTGTGTTTAGGTTGGTATCCTGAGTGATGCAAACAGGTTGCTACAGCGGCTTGTAGACATAAATGCTCTTCAACAGAGGTCAGGATTGGAGGGTTAGATATCACCTTAAAACATTTGCATTGTCCCAACTTACATCGCAGTCTGGCAGACATGAATAGGCCAGGACCTCTGCATGGCAGGGAGAAAATGATAAAAAACAATATTTATTTTCCTAAAAATGGTAGGTCCCTCCCAAGGACAACAGTACCTATGTGAACAGAACAAAATGGCTGCTGGAATCACCCCAACCTGACTGTAAGACATAACCATGCACAGCACGGTTTCCCATAGACAGATTTAAAATGATCCCTATGAAGTAAATATGTTAAATAACATTCAAAGAACTCTCATGGAAAGCATAGATATATTTAATTTTCGAGATGAAGAGGTGGAGTCTCATTTGAAGTAAACAACTTTCTGTTCAGTTCCACTGTGGTATGGTGGCGTATTTATATTCAGCATTCTCCACAGCGAAGCTCATCACTTGCTGTCTCCTTTTGTATGAACAATAATTAAGTTGTGAAGGGACTTCGCCCTCCACGTATTGAGACAATTAAACCGGCAGGCAACAGTAATAACGTTGAAGGATGGCAGTGAAGGCCAGTCAAGTCTGAGGAGTTTACAGAGCAATTGTTCCACAGATTTATTCTCAAGGTCTTTCCTAATGTCACATTTACTTTATAATTAATCCAGAAAACTGTGCAACATCACGACTGGCGAGGCACTTGGTAATCCCCCTTACGTGTTCCAACATTAGCAAGAAAAATATTTATATAAAATATGTAGTACTGTATATTTAGACGCTGATCTTGTTCCTAGAACGCTTTTGTTTCTTGCCAGAATTTCTAACAGGCAGTAGGTGTAGCTGGCTGATTTAATTATGAGCTCTGTAGCCTTGCCATGTAGGCAGTAACAGGTGAAATAAAACCTGTACTTTCTATTATTGTTGAGTGTGTAGAGGCATTTTTGCTGAGTTACAAAAAGTTAGACTCGCTGTCAGTTTTTTCTCTGTCCTGCAAGAGAGATTCACCGTTTCACCCCTCCATTTGTCCTGATGACCATTGTCACCGATTTAGAAAGTAATGGGAAAACTAGAATCTTACAGTTGTCACCAGTGCAAGGGGTAAGGATAAATTCTCTGATTGGGATACCTGTTCCATTGACAGCTCTCTAAGATGTGAATTCCATTCCCCTCATTTCCTGTTGCCTTTCCAGGAAACAGGCAGCAAGAAATAGCCTACTAGGGAATTTAATCTTTCTCCATATTTAAAATAAAAAAATGTTTTGGCTTTGCATGCACTTTAATTCTAGGCAACAGGCACCCTCCTTTTCTAATTCTCATGGCTGGTGGTAATTACTCTTACAAAGGCCATTATTGTGCTGACTGTCAGGACCAGCTACAGATACTCACTGTCAGAGCAAATAGTGACGTGATACTTCACCTTCAGCAGCTACAGTTCCCTTAAGGCCAGAACACCTAGTGGTACTTGGATGCCCCCAGGACTTAGACTATATGCTCTGGCTGGTTGACACCACAGGCTGGCCCCAGGTAAGTGGAGGTATGGATTGGAGAAGGAGGCCACGGCATAAGAGGGTTCCAAGATCAAGCTAAGGTCAGGGCTGGCAGCTGGGAAAAATTAATCAATGAACAGGTTAGGTCAGGGCTGGTGGCTGGCAAAGTGTAATCCATGAACAGGCTAAGATCAGGGCTAGCAGCTGGCAAAGAGCAATCTGTGGACAGGCTGAGGTCAGGACTAGCGGCAGACAAGGAGATTTCCAGATATAGGATGTACAGAGACTGAGATTTCCAGATATTATTATTTCTAGAGATAGCCAGATATAGTTTGTTCAGTTAAGATTTGAAAATGAAAGGTTAATGCTGATTGGTTGCCATGCACAGCTGCTCCAGATTTTGTCTGCTCCAGTTTTGATAAATTCCTTTCTCTGTCTCTCAGTCCTTTTCAGTTGTCTCTCTTTTTGGTCCGATGTATAACCCTCTATATAACATTTTTTACTATTTATATCTTGACAGTGTTATATGTCACTAAACCTTTTATCCAACCTTTAAATTACTGCATTTGTTATTTTAAAACTAGTATAAAGGAAAAGCAGTGGTATAAAAAAAACATTTGTGAGTTTTATTAATCATTTCTTGCTTATTACTTATTTGTGGTCCATGTATCTGGGATCGCGGCAGGGGTAAGTACTTTACCTACAAGAGACACTGTCATCCCCCAAACCCCTAAAACTCACATTGCCAGCGCTTCCTCGTCCTCATCGCTGCTTCCTCTGTCACGCCTAGCACCCAAAATGTATTTATTTATTACAGGTATATATATATAGCACCAACAATTTACGCAGCACTTTACATAGTTGCACATTCACATCAGTCCCTACCCTCAAAGAGCTTACAATCTAAGGTCCCTATCTCACATGCTTACATAGAGGGCCAACTTAGAGAGGAGCCAATTAACCCACCAGCCTGTCTTTGGAGTATGGGAAGAAACCAGAGTACCCGGAGGAAACCCATGCAAGCACAGAGAGAACATGCCAACCCCTTGCAGATAGTGTCCTGGCTGGGATTTGAACTGGGGACCCCCAGTACTGCAAGGCAGAAGTGCTAACCACTACACCACTGTGCTGCCAAAATGTCGGCTGGTGCCAGATACTATGGGAAGCAGTGATTTCACCCCACCAGTCATGTCACAATGCTTGGGCCTAGCAATTGCCTGCTAGACCTGAGCACTGTCACATGGGAGAAAGTCACATGCTCCCCCATACCAGGAAGCACCAGGTATTGTCATCAGCTGTGAATGGGCAAGGTGACCATATTTAATTAAATGTAAACTAACTTCGAAATCATATCATGAGAAATGTGCCCAAAATCTAGGAACTATATAGGATATCGGAGGGTACCTATATTATCATTATGATTTTTGTTCTGTGCCCAGAGTTTAACTTTTGAAATATGCACTTACTAAAAAAATTTCCGTCATTCCCTTGAAGAAAAAAAACCTGATTGAGATATGTTTTAGTGCAGATATGAAAACAGTAGATACTCCGCTGCAAGGCTTTGACTTCCTAAGTAAGATAAATAATCCTCCATCATATTAATGTATTTGAAGTACAACCAATGGAACACAGTAATATCACTCAGATATACACTTATATCTTCTTCTCGTCTGTAGACTCGAACGAGGAAAAAAATCCTTCATGCTGATTCTCAGAACAGCTCCTGCCATCAATATAATGCAGTAATTTATGACATTATAAGGAAACATATTGTAACCGGTTTTACCGCTCACAAATTCGAATGTAAAATGAGATTTCTGGTGTTTGTAATGTTCTTAAGAGATAAATTAAAGAAGTGTAACTGGGTTATGGGTGAGGTTGAAACACAATTTTATTTGCAGATCTTGCAGTCACCCAGTAAATCATTATCCACGGGCGACGTCTCAATAAGTCTCAATAAGCGCACTCTACTTATCTCTGTCATTCCGATATTGAAATATTCGCCACAAAGTGACGGTGAAATTCAGCTACTGCAATGAGATGTGTCACTTACTCGAGTTTGTTTGCAGCTTTAGAAAGATCATTTTAAAGAAGTGCTTTATATAAGAAAATTCTCCTCCTGCTTTATTTTAAAGGGGAATTGTTTTCTGTGATGGAAAAGTTCCAATAAATGATTATTGACATAAAAGCCCAGTTCTGGCCAAATTCAGCCCTGCAACCCCATTGCAACTAGTCACAATTATTTTTTACCAATCACCTCTAACCTTTTTTTTTTTGCTAACCCAAGTACACGGTCACATGTCCCAAGGTGCCGTCTCTTTTGGGAGTAGAGACCGGTGATCTAGGGCTGCATTCTGTGCCGATACTGACCAGTCCCATTGTGGTGTGTGTGCACCATGCAGTCTTCTGAAGCCTGAAAGGATCCCGCCAATGTATAGCCAATAGGAAATGTCCATGTCCTGCCTAGGTACCTGAAATTGAACACTACGATTTTGCATTGAGGCAAATAGAAGACTCAGCACTCAGCGCGCCATATGACCAAGGATTTACAAAAGTAAAAACAGTGATCAGTTAGAGTTGGATCAGGGTAGTGGGGGTGTATTCCTGGTGATCAGTTTTAAGTGCCAGATCTGCCTCACATTATCTAATCTACCCAGCAGTCCAAAATGTTAAAGGGAAACTCCACCTTTTGTAGAAAAATAATAAATGCTTCTTCATAAAAATAAAAAAAGTGCATTTATTATTTTTCTGCATAGGATTACATTGCGGGTCCTGCAGACTGTTCCTCCCATCCATGTCTGTACTGAGGTACATACATGCAGTAATAGGGATGGGAGGAAGTATCGTTGGACTACTGCACTTGTATTTCATTGAAACTACGGATCTACCTATAATCGGGGCCAATATTTTCTGATTTTTTATTTATTGGTATCGGTCGAATACATATTACCGATAATGTGAAATTCGCACAGTGGGTGACATTGTCTGGCCGGCATCCTTCGATCAACTGGTTGAAGGAGTTGGTCAGAAAATCTATGCAGGAAAAGAGCTGGCAGCCTTAGAGCTGTTAGCTCTGTTCAGGGTACACAATAAAAACACCAACAGATAGCAGGGGAAGCAATAGCCAGCCTGCTATTGGCTATTTCAAATTGAGAACGTTCTCCTTCAGCTGCATGCAAACAGAATATCAGTAAGGTACCTGATAAGGGTCCTCGGCCTGAACGGTGGCCCATAATCGGTATTGGTTCCAAAAAATCGACATTGGTCGACCCCTAATTGAAACTACAGCACCCTCTGTCGCGATGGTGAATGGTTGAGAGGGCTGTGTGGATTTCAAACAGCAGCCTTCGGGGAGAAGAATCAAGTGATTCAGGTAAGTGGGGTGGCGGGAGAGGGTGCGCGATCTAACCATGTTCCATGTTAATATGGGTTTAACATCAAACATGGTCAGAAATGCGGTTAGCCTTTAAAAGGAATACAGAAGTTTTTTTATGTCTTGTATATGTTCATTGCTTGAACAGTAATATTCCTTCAAAAAAGAAGGTAATCACTGACCATTTAAAATGACAACATAATATAACGTAAGAATTTCTTAAAAAACAGGAGGTTGTTCTGTGAAAAATGTTTTTTCAGCAAAACACTACAAGGCTGCAAAGCTGCAAGTACAAAGTGCTGTACCCATTGCATGTTTGTGGGCTGAAGTGAAAAACCAAAGTAACCAATAAAACCATGGCGTAAACAAATTCCATATACACATATAAAGTGCTGCGCAAACTGTTGGCGCTATATAAATACTATGTAATAATAATAATAATAATAATAATATACACACATTTTGTCATTTGTATTTAATCCAGTTCCTCCCCTTTTCTCCTAGGCAATGGGCCTAGCTAATGACATGGTTGTGTACTGTGAGTCCAGGACAGCTTGAAGATGAGCCGCTAGGAGGTGGGTCATAGATGCCTTGGGTTTACAGTAAGCCCAACGTCATTCCACCAGAGAGAGGACTGCAAAGCAGTGAGTCTACAGGGGCAGCACTGGAAATGAGGTGAGCATTACAGCTAGAGCTGTCTTGATATTTTTACCACTGTAGCACATTGTATTTTTTTCTTTCTTTACAAAGCAGAAGTTGGGTTTTGTAGTGATATTAAACCTTAATTTTTTTTTTTTTATTAATATGAGGGCCAGACTTGATTGAAATGTCATTTGTTTCTTCTTTAAACATTTTAGTTTACTCATTCTCTAGCTGTCCCCAAAAATATATCTCCTGGGGGGGGGGGGGGGGGGGGGGGGGGTCAGGGGTTATAGAAAGGTACTGGGCATTTTTTACCTTACAGGAGATATTGCATTAAGGTAAAACAAAACACCCAGCCTTTAGCAATACTTTAAGTGCAGTAAAGCCTGATATAGAGCAGACTGAACTGATATACAATTCTTGATCTATTGTAAATGTATGTTGCCATCATAAAGTAACTAGCAGCATAATTATAATAAGAATTACCTTCATTTGAAGTCTGAAAGCTACATGGAGTCAAAAGCTCTTAACCCCATTTCTTGCTTTGAACAAGGTAGATAATTATTCAAAATGACTGCTTGCTGAGTCACTTTTGTACCTTTTTGTAACTGACAGGCTGCAAAAATATTCCTTGACCTAATTAGTGAACTGCTGCATGTCCAAATGTTCTTTTCTTCCTGGAAGATTCCCTTTCAAATATTGCCCCTGAGATATAATTGTGAACATTACTATTGGGATTGCTCAAAAATTCCCCCCATACCCTTTATCTCTCTATATCTACAGTTAGTGCCATAAAAACAGATTTAATTAAAGAAACTACAATTTCCTGAAGTTTCTCAATTAATGATTCCCTCTTCGGCTCCTCTAATGTGCAATTCATCAAATTATTTATGAATCCGACCAATTTTTTTTCCACTAAATTAAGAATCTAATTCGCTCTCTTTTTTTTTTCTCCTCTACAAGTTCCATATTTTTTTTTCAGGTCGCCGCCAAATTACAACCTCAGTATTAATGTTACAACCTTGGTGTTAACATTACTTTTTGCCCTCAGACGTTTATTTGAAACTTCAAGAGCCGCAAAACTCTTTCCTTCATTTGTGACCTTCTTCAAACGTGGTCTGAATCCCGTCCAAGTCACTTAAATGATACAAAATAAAGAGCGAGGAGAACGATGAGAATATTGTTGCAAGACATGATGGAGACACAAGCAATCTCCGGCTGGATGGATCAGTGTAATGGATACCTCGAAGAAGCAATATTACATTAAATGGTTAGAAACACTCGAATAAACTTCAAGGAAGTAGTTACTCATAAAAGGAGGATAATATTTTGCTCCACTAAATGATATGATAATTGGTATTTCCTCTTTAGTAACAGTACATAACAGGCTTAATAATATGTAGCCTGAAGGAACATTGTCTGTGATATTATCTCCCAAAATAATAATTACAATGTATTAAATCTGTCAAGGTTGAGTGAACTGTACTGGGAGAAAGAATCAAATATACAAATAGGTCAATTTGGATCAACGATCAGGGCAGAGGCCTGTATTTAAGCAAATTGTGAGACAGTTCACCGAGGATGCAAATGTGCAGTAGATGTTGCATTGGCATGGATTTATTGCTTTGGGCAGCATGATGGTTGAGTTTTTAGAAATTTTGACTAGAGCTGTTTTCCTGGTCTTGCAAGAGTATCTACATGGGGTATGTAATGGAAAACACAATTGATAGAGCGCACTCCTGTGGGACGGACACAACTCCAGAAAGTGACTGCTATGGAATGGTGTGCAATGCTCCTCACTGCAGGGGGAGGGACCCTGTGTATCACAACCAAAATCAAAACATGGGGTATGTATGTTCTCTCTGTGTTTTTACTAGTTACCTTGGTTTTCTCCCTCCCACCAAAAACATACTGGTGGGTTAACTGCCTTCTGAGCAAACTGGCCTTGGGTGTGCATGATAGCAGATATTAAAATGGACCTTGTACAAAATGCATTCTGCTTATTAAGTAATCCTTCACCACCTCAAGTAAAGAAACACTGTTAAATTAAAAGAAAAAAAGTAAAAAAATACTTACCTTACAACCAGCTTCCAGTGAGCATGCCTAAGGGAGGATGACTGGAATCATGGGAAAGCTAAGCTCCTCAGGCACCTACAAGAGTAGGTCAGAAGTCAGGGTTCACCCTGACAGATCTGCTGGTTTAAAGCACATTTTGCATCAAAGGACTACTTATCTTGTAGATCACCCATGTAATTCAATTAAGAAATATAGACGAAAAACACTCACCTTACACCCTGGTTTCTGGTGCTCTCCGTAACGAGTTGCATAGTATGTCATATACATTAGCTGAATAAATTAGATTTAATGGTGTTTATGGCAGAACAGCAGCAATTTGTTTAGTTGGGAAATAAGATAAAACATTTATTTATTACAGGTATTTATATAGAATCAACAATTTTACGCAGCCCTTTCCATAGTGCACATTCACATCAGTCCCTGCCCTCAAGGAGCTTACTATCTAAGGCAGTGCTCCCCAACCTTTTTATCGCCGCGGACCGGTCAACGTTTGATAATTTTACCGCGGCCCGCTGAGGGGGGGACGTTGATTATTTATATTTTAGATTGGTATCACCTGTCCCGATAAATCCATATTTCAAGTAGGACTCATGGTATTGTCTGTTAAAAGTTACATGTTTCTTTGATGTTGAAGGCCCTTCTTCTGTCTCTTCACTGGGCCTTTTCTTTTTCCCAAGGAAACTTTCTAACGACGTCTGTTTCGTACTCATTGTTGCTAATTTGTGGGTTAAATTTGAGCAAACACAATATACACGTATACACACATATACACGCACTGTTAAACATGAGAAAGTAGCGGTGAACAGAGAGAAGAGCGATACACACCTTCTCTTTACCAAAGCTACAACGCCACTGCCGCTTGCAGCCGCTCAGCTCCAGACGTCACCTAAAACCGCCCCGATATCACGATATTTTGCGCATGCGCGGTATTGGTGCGGCTTTAGGTGACGTCTCTCAGCTCCCGGTTAACCTCTCGTCCTGGAAAGTCGGACAAACCCGAGAGAAATACACCACAGTAAATAAAATGGAAATAATGTAATGTTCCTTGGGCGGCCCGGTACCATTTGATCCACGGACCGGTAACGGTCCGCGGGCCCGGGGGTTGGGGACCACTGATCTAAGGTACCTACCTCACATGCATACAGGGCTGATGTAGACAGGAGCCAATTGACCTACCAGCTTATTATTGGCGTGTGCGAGGAAAGCTATGCAAGCAAAAGGAGAGCATGCAAACTCTTTGCAGATAATATCCAGACTGGGATTAAAACAAGGGACCCCCAGTGCTGCAAGGCAGAAGGGATAACCACTAAGCCACTGTGCTGCCCATGGGTTTGTGTTCTCCTCTGTGCTTCAATTTGTGAGATTTGACCTAAACCCCTTTCCCAGTGCCTGCCAATACCAGGACATGAAGTGAGGTGAAATCTTCTCAACATGGACAAGGCATGGCAAGTCAGTGATGTGGATAGAATCACCTGCAGGGAGACCATAGACAATACTGGTAACTAGCTCTTTTTCCTCTGCCTGCCTTTTTGGACACAGCTTCTACAGTTCAGGTCCGCTTTCATTCTTTTAAGGCAGGTCAGATAATAACAGAAAACTCAAGATTGAATACTAAGGACAATGTCATTGCGATTTCCTTGTTTCATTTTTTTAAACAAACAGTTTTTCCTTTAGTTAAAATAATCTTTTGCTGTTCCATTTCTCACAAACATAACGGTAACTGATGTTGGCACCCATTAAATGCATATTGAGATAACAGGACGTAACATTTTCTGAGAACAAAATGGAGTTTAATGGTCTAGCCTGTGTACAGCATATATGCACCATACACTAACACAAATTGGCATCATTAAATGCATTAAAGGTTCACAGATCTATAGTCTCACATGTCCAGTATTTACATACCGCATGCTCGGAGCTTGAAAAGGAGATGTGATCTGTTGCCAAAAGGCATCAGGAATCAAATTCAATTGTTAGTGTTTCAAAGATTTTCCTGTTTATTTCTGTAAATGTTGGAAATAAACAATGTCAGTTCAAAGTAAACTCCAAAGTCTACTTCCTCTTTCGAGATGGTTTTGCTGTAAAGTTCTTATCGTTGTTGAAAACATCACTTTTTGGGCCAAACCTTTGTGGGGACTGGAGGCATGTGTAAAAAATCAAACAACTGCCCTACTCGCTAAGATCCACAGAAATGTCACATTTACATTAGGATCCCGAAATGATTTCTGAAGACCAGGTTAACTGACAGGAAAATATGCTGCCGCAATTGGAAACATCAGATCTGAAAAAGGATTCCATGAAAATGATTTGATAGAAAAGTAGATAGCTCTAAACAGTTGTATACCGTTCCAGCTGCCTTGGAAGCTAGCAGAAAAAATGTCAGACCTATGTTTGTAACGATATGTAGAAATGAGAAAACTACACTGGCTGATATTTAATTGGCTTGAATCAGGTCAATTTGCATATACAATGGTATCTCCAACAAGCCTTAAATGGTACCAAATGTTGCGGGATTGTCTTTTTTAACTTTTTGTTTTCACTTTGTGTTTTTACTTTTTCTAAGGTTCCGTACTTCTTTACTTTATCCTGCATCGGCCTGGTTTGTTCCAATACCACTCCTGCTATGGTACTGAGCTTATGTATTTAGTTTTACTGCTGCTGAGCTGCATAATTTTTTTAAATTATTATTATTTCGGATTTATATAGCGCCAACAGTTTTTGCAGTGCTTTACAATATACAGGGAGATAGTACAGTTACAGTACAGTTTCAGTACAGGAGGTTTAGGTAGGCATTGCATCACACACTTGCAGCCAACCTTGAGGTGGTGGCATTGGAAAAAGTTGGTACCTGCCAAAGAACTGTGCTAGTTCCGAGTAGTCTGGGTACAAGTTTTCTGTTAAAGTGCCAGGATAGTTGAGGCAACTGAAGGCATTAGGATCAGAGGAGAAAGAACTAAAGGAGGGATTGCTGCATGATGGGGTGCAATGAAAGCTCAACAGATGGCATCAGCCATTGTATGCATGATGTATGTGATGGCAACAGAGGCATGATTATAAGGGTAAAAGTTAGAGTGTTACAGTTGGCTGAGGGCAGGTGTCATGGCAGCGGGGGCCTAATTCTGGAGGGAAAAGTTGGTTGGGATATTTAATTTGTAGGGAAAGTGTCTGGGCCTATGATGCTTGTAGGCAAAGTGTTTTTGTGGGCAAGAAAACTCTAAGATGAGTGTCTAAGTGTATTAAATTTGTGGCAATGCAGCCAGGTACATGAAATATATCATGCAAACAGCCGCTGCCATTCTCTTCTCTAATGATTTCTTTCTAACTGTATCTCTTGTAACTTGCCTGCAGTCTCGTGTACAATGCCAGTGATTGGTAATTATTTTCTTATGTGTAAGGAGTGCCTTGTGACATGTTGGCAATTTGCAACAGAATTTTGTGAGCAATCTCTTGTAACATGACAGTGATTGATAAGTCTTTTATAACATTTATTATTTGCTTATAAGAGAACCTGGAAACTATGTAAACATCACCGGACCTTCTTGTTAAATTTTAGCACAGTAGCGCTTATTCCTGCTCATAACAAAGTGCGTTTTGCAGTATGAAACTGGAAATGCAATTTAGAAGTTAGTTTGCTTGTGAATGCCTAACCATCATCTCTCATCAATGGCCACCTTTATTGTACCCGTATTGTGTCTTTATCTTTATCTGACTATAGTAGTCAGGAACATTAGGCTGAAAGCTCGAATGAGAAAGGACATCCGCCATAATTTTATCCATGTCTGCCAAGCCAAGGTTGACAGAAAAGGTGCCACACTCACTTCGGGAAATGCTGAGTTTACCTAAAGTCTCAGCCAGGCAAAGCTTTACCTAAGAATCCTTGTCCTTTTTTTTTCTCAAGGGGCAAGTGAATGAACTCGTGCTTCTACTTATCATAGGTGGAAGCACCTAGTTTGACATGATTCTGATTTTAAATAAAACTCTGATAGCACTAGGAACAACAGCAATGGTAAAACGTTTACCAAAACCACCTGCACCAACAAAAATATTTTTATTGGACTTTCACAGTTTTTCATTATATACATTAATTTGGAATTGCCCCCAAAAGCCTAATGTTGCACCTGAAATGCCAAGAGAAATAATGTAAAACTTATCTTCCAGTGTAGATCTTCAAGAACTATATTAAAAATATTTCCGAAATGTTGATTTCAAATAAAAAAGTGAAAAGATAAAAACGAAAAAAAGATTCAAAGGAAAAAAAGTATAATGCTACCGAGAGAGTTCAGTAAATAAGAAAAGAATGAGTCCGCATTGTAGCTCTGTCAAATGTTTTTTTATAGAGATATATTTATATATATTTTTCGCAGGCTTGATGCTATCACGGAGCCACATCAGAATAAAACAAAGTGACCTCCCCGACCGGAGGTTTACAGATGTCTCGCCAAGACAGAAAAATGGTGATTCAAAAAAGGTGGCTTTGTTGAGCGTTCCCTCAGGCCGGTTTATTGACAAGAATGACAGTGGTCTCAAGATGAACCATTATCTATGTCCAGCTTACAGACTTCAAATAGCAGAGCTCAGTCGCTGTCAGAATAAGAAAATGTTTAGCCAAACATACAAGGCTTGTTACATTTTGTTCAACCAGGATATTTTAAAAAGCTGGGGTCAGACTCTGTATTCTGAGCCCTGAGGGGAGATGTTACAAAGAGAAAACAGCATCAAGCTTACATATAACTGGCAAAAAAAAAAAAGAAAGCCTTTAATGGTCAAAATACGCTGAATATATAGTCATGCAAGGAAGAAAAATACAAGGCATAATTTGTAAAATATCTTGCTACATTTTTTTTAAACTTCCCTTTAACTGGTTTACATATTTAGTGCTTTTGTTGTTTTCTGCTTAGATGGATTATAGGCTACTGAGGAATGTGTAGACCAGTATTTGTGCTTGTTAGTAAATATTTAGGTTATTGAAGAGAAAAATTATTGTTTTCAGAGAAAAAAAAAGAGTTTTCTTTTTCTTTTTTAGGTGCAAACAATTTGAAGTAAGTGTCTTGTTTATCAAAGGTCATAGAAAGTAGTAAGGGTTACATGGAGCTATCCAAGAATATCCGTTTTGTTATTTAATTGTTTTATACTTGGATGTAGCTATGGCGGAGAGGGAGGTGGGGGCATAACTAATACTGGTCCTTTATTTTCCAGCTGTGTGTTCACATAACAAATATAATGTGATGTTTCTTTCTCGTTATGAAAGTTAATAACTTTATTAAAATAGAATAATCTTTATCATATTTAACTGAAAAAGAGCAGTTCAAGAGGTAGCAGAGTTTGGTAAAACGTAAGCCAGGCCTGGGCATTTTACAGCCTGTGGGCCATATCTGGCTCTTTGTCTGCCTGTGTCTGGCCTGCAGTCCAGTCATGGACCGATCGCCAAACTGCACTTATGGCTGGTTGACAGTGGATGGGCCAGTCTCCAAGGCTGGTGAATCCACTGCATTCCGCCGCGCAGGTCTGCGATGGGTCCCTGTGTGGACCGCGTTCCTCTAAAGTTGTTGGTTGCTAGGACCACTGGCATCATAGCAGCCAATGATGTCAGGAATCCTCATTCTCTGCAGTCATTGGTTAATAAAGTAGTGCATGCAACGCACCTGCTGTACTGTAACAAACGGTAGGTATGTTGTTACCGTGCGTTAATTGTATAAGTGTGAACAGGCCCTGAATGCAGCTTTATTGTTCCCAGATTTGGTCCATACCTGGAGCTTCAGGAGAGGATGGACACAGGAGGATGTCCACAATACTGGGGGCGGAAGACATTTGTCACCCCTGGGCGGTCCTAGCAACCAATAACGTCACGGGTCCTCCTTTTCTTTAGTCATTAGTTGATAGGACTCTTTTGTCCACCCTCTCCTGCAGCTCCAGATATGTGCCACATGTGGGGACAATAAGGCTTCACTCAGTGCCCGCTCACACCTATATAATTAACACACAGTACCACACAATGCACCTACTGTGTGTTACAGCATGGGAGGTACATTGCATGCACTACTTTTTTCAACCGCATGATATTGCGGCACCGTGCTTTGCAGTGCAGTCAATTGCATTGCAGCCAGGAGTTCGGTTCAGTCCCTTGAGAAAATAATCTGTCTACCCCTGATGTAGGCCATTGATTTAGAACGTTCGGAGCTTAAGTGATACCCTTTATTGGCTACCTTTAACTTAAAGGGACCCTGTCACCACATTTTGCACTAGGCAGGTTGGCTTGCATCTACTTACTGTGGCCTTGTTAAGGAGGGATGTGCCGATTCAGCAGGAATTCTGCTAAGGGTACTCAAATAGCTGAAGCCAAGGGAGCTACTGTAAGTAGATCTTGTACAGGTTGCAAGCATCCAAATTACCACAGTTGAAAAAACAGTAAGGAACTACCAAAATTAAAATGGTCTACTTCTGTCTTCAGCTGCCCCATGTCAAATCTTCTCTGTTGAGGAAAAGAACACATAAAGGTTCACATTTTATTATTGTTGCTTTTGTTGCTTCTATGCAGCTGAATTAATAGAGAAACAACTTCCTAAAATGTATATTCCGCGTCTCTGTTTATACTAAAAAGGTGTTAGCGATATCAGGACTTCTAAGAAGATGGTCATCATATCTCATCTCATTATGCAAAAAGGGATCCAAGACCACTAATCTAATTCACAAAACATATATTTAATTACATTTTGTTTTATTAACCATAACTGCACAGAAATTAATTGCAGCAATGCATACATCCGTTTTAAAGATCGCACACAATTACACAGACATATGAATGGCTCTTGTGTCATTTTGCTCAATAATAATTTGAAAATTTATGGTGGACAGTGGTACAACTAATCAATGTGAAACACTAATTAATGTATTAATGTAATTACTTAGCGTAGGACTTACTTGCACAAGAAAACATGTCTCATTCACTTTCATTAACATGAGGAATGTCATAAAAGTATCACATTTGTGGTTTGGGATGGGCATAAATTGCTTTCTCCTTGAGAGATACTTGAGTTATTCTATGTTTCCTGCACCAGCAAGGAACTTCTGTTTGACTTTGGAACTTGGAAGACAATGGCCAGACTACAGTGAAGATATATTGATGGGGAAATGGATAATGATTTTGGTAGGTATTCAGGTTTTTCAATGTTTTAATTAAGAGGCTGTTCTCTAAGATGCAATGGGTCCAAATGGGTTCAAAAGGAGGTCCATGGACCGTCAGTAAGAAGCTGGGTAGAGTGATGAGGGCACCAGATGTATGGTTGAGAATCCAGTTAAATTTTTAAATTTTCACTCTACCAAACTTAATAAACAGACTACAGGACACTTATAGAACCACAGTTGGCAGAGGCCAAATATGTTACAAGAACTTATCTTAAACTCAAAAAACAGTAAAAATTTAAAATGAAGCCCCTTAAGTGGAACACATTATGAGCTACATGCAGATGCAAAAGGGTATGTATTGGGTGTATAAAACACGCAAGGGACTGACAAAATGGTTAAATGGACTCTGCTTGCCATGGACATGTGGTGTTTGGAGTAACTATGATCGGTCTTGCATATCTTAATCCTGACCCAGACATCAGAACCAGCTGGTCTGTATAACCTGTGACCACTTCAGGATGCAAAAACTCTCTCTCTTCATACCAGATGAGGTACTACCATCAAAGGTGATTGACCAAGGGGGATAAGTCTGTTCCACAAGTCCGTTCTTTCCGTTATGATATTAGTAGCATGAAAAACGAACTTTGTAATTCATCTGGGAGGTCCCAGCGAACTAATGCTTCAAGTTGCCCACCCTCGTTTGACTATAGTAATGCACTTTTAGGGCCTCTGAACTTTGATCTGCTACATTCTTTTGGGGTGACATTCCCCACTCTACTGTAGGGAAAGTATAGAGAAAGCTGTTAAACTGCATAAGGAGAGATACAGCATCAATTAGGGAACTGTACTTTAAGTCTGATTGCTAGCTCTTTTTATTTTGCCAGGTCCTTTATTTAAGGTAAACTGTTTTTTTTTCTGCAGCAAGGGATTTCTTTAAAAAAAAGGGAGCTTTTGTTTCAGGGGGTATTATTTTGGGGGGATTTGTTGATTTTTATTTTATATTGATAGGGCCTTATTTTAGGGTCAACTGCTTTTATTATTATTATATATTTATTTTGCTGCAATGCTGCAAAGGGGTTTTTGTTTTAGAAATTGTATTTTTGGGTTTTCATTTCTTTTGGGGTTCTTGATTTTTATTTTATGTTGATATGCTTTTTTTAAAAAAAATTTAGGTTTTTCTACACGCAGCATTCAATTGTTCTAGACCAGTGCTCCCCAACCTTTTTATCGCCGCGGACCGGTCAACGTTTGATAATTTTACCGCGGCCTGCTGAGGGGGGACGTTGATTGTTTATATTTTAGATTGGAATCACCTGTCCCGATAAATCCATATTTCAAGTAGGACTCATGGTATTGTCTGTTAAAAGTTACATGTTTCTTTGATGTTGAAGGCCCTTCTTCTGTCTCTTCACTGGGCCTTTTCTTTTTCCCAAGGAAACCTTCTAACGACGTCTGTTTCGTACTCATTGTTGCTAATTTGTGGGTTAAATTTGAGCAAACACAATATACACTTTGGAACTTGGAAGACAATGGCCAGACTACAGTGAAGATATATTGATGGGGAAATGGATAATGATTTTGGTAGGTATTCAGGTTTTTCAATGTTTTAATTAAGAGGCTGTTCTCTAAGATGCAATGGGTCCAAATGGGTTCAAAAGGAGGTCCATGGACCGTCAGTAAGAAGCTGGGTAGAGTGATGAGGGCACCAGATGTACGGTTGAGAATCCAGTTACATTTTTCAATTTTCACTCTACCAAACTTAATAAACGGACTATACACATACACCAAGCACTGTTAAACATGAGAAAGTAGCGGTGAACAGAGAGAAGAGCGATACACACCTTCTCTTTACCAAAGCTACAACGCCACTGCCGCTTGCAGCCGCTCAGCTCCAGACGTCACCTAAAACCGCCCCGATATCACGATATTATGCGCATGCGCGGTATTGGTGCGGCTTTAGGTGACATCTCTCAGCTCCCGGTTAACCTCTCGTCCTGGAAAGTCGGACAAACCCGAGAGAAATACACCACAGTAAATAAAATGGAAATAATGTAATGTTCCTTGGGCGGCCCGGTACCATTTGATCCACGGACCGGTACCGGTCCGCGGGCCCGTGGGTTGGTGACCACTGTTCTAGACCATCTTTTTATGGATCTGCCTTTTTTTCGCAGCGTGCTGATGCATTGGTTGAAATAAAAATAAAACCAAGCTGTGTGCACATAAAATACTTTATAATACTCACATTCAATGCATCCCTCCAGTATCTCCATTGATAAAATAAAAGTTAGTCATATACCAGTTAGGCCTGTTCTAGACCATTTGCCGAAATTGATTTTGTGGGGAAATTACTGATTTCTTCTTCACCAATACTAAGTCAAAATTACCCTCACATTTTGCCCCAGAGACTGCTTAGGCAACATTTGCTTGCTAAAAATTTCACATGATTTTGTTTTCCAGCGAAGCTATGTGATCACCAAAATGGGGTTGATCAACAAACCCATGTCAGTGACAGTTTCCATTGTACTTCTTTGTAGGTTCCCTTGATGTGCTCGTAGAAAGAAATATTTAAAAAGGATGAATGTGGGGGCGTGGCTTGGCGCATGGAGCGGTGAGGCGTGAATCGGCTCGTCTCCCACTCGGGGTCCTTCTACTCTGCAGGCATCACCGGCAATAAGCGACCGGAAGAAAAAGAGGAAAAAGCAGAAGCGCACGGGATCCGCGCCGCGGGAATTAAACCGTTTTTTCACCAGAACGGCGCCCGAGCCCTCTGCAGCTGGATCCACAGGCAAATCAAGATGGCGCCGTTGGATTTATCTCCCTCACATCATGAGGTTCCGGACCGGGAACAGGTGAGCCAGATGTATGAGGGGCATTCTCCCCAGGGCTCAGGAAGACTGTCCCGCCACCCCAGTATTGCTGACCGGGCACCTGCAGATCCTGCCTTGCAGCAGGGAGGCCAGCCACCAGAGAGAATCTCTCCCCATAGCTCAGGGGGTTTGTCACACCGCTCCAGAAGCAGTTCTCAGGCCTCCCTCAGCTCCCAGGGAGGATGGGACATGGAAGCATATATTAAAGCCCTACCAACTATGAAGGACATTGAATCTTGTTTTTCACGATTTGAAACCACATACAGGTGAAACTCGAATAATTAGAATATCGTGCAAAAGTAATTGCAGTGCTGCAAAAGGGGCCCAAACCAAGTACTGAGTACATATGCATGCTTGTACTTTTCAGAGGTCCGATATTGTTCTATGTACTATCCTTGTTTTATTGATTGCATGTAATAATCTACTTTTTTGAGGTTGTGGTTTTGTGGTTCTTGGGGTTTTCATGAGCTGTAAGCCATAATCATCACAATTATGACAAATCACGGCTTGAATTATCTTGCTTTGCATGTAATGAGTCTATCTCATATATTAGTTTCACCTTTTAAGTTGCATTAGTGAAATAAATGAACTTTGCACGATATTCTAATTATTCGAGTTTCACCTGTATAAAAAAGAAATGTCCGCTCTGAAAAAAGATATCAGCACCAGATTGGAGGATGTTGAACAGAATTCCTCTGATCTGCGAGCCCGGCTGCACGTGCACGATACCACCTTGCAAGAACACACAGTATTACTGCATCAATTGATTTATCAGCAGGATGATCAGGAGAATAGAAACCGGCGCAATAATATCCGCATTAGGGGTCTCCCTGAGTCGGTGGATCCCAGGGACCTGGAAGACGCCGCAATCGCTCTCTTCAATCAGGTCCTGAATAAACCTAAAGATACTCCCATTGAAATAGACAGGATTCATAGAACATTGGGGGCTAAACGTCCTGACCGCTCCAGCCCCAGGGATGTTATATGCAGGATCCACTTCTTCAAGATTAAAGAAGATATCATGAGGGCAGCCCGTGCACAAGACGCCATCTTATTCAATAACTGCCCTATAATGCTCCTACCGGATCTGTCAGGTCACACGCTTACGCTTCGCAGGGCTCTGCGTCCCTTACTCGACCTGCTACGCCAACGCAACATTAAATATAGATGGGGCTTCCCCTTTCAGCTTATTGTTGTACATGAAGGCAAATCAGCTGTTTTCCGGTCCATGGGTGACCTTCCATCTTTTCTGGGACAGCTGGAACTCCCTCAAATCTCGCTGCCGGACTGGCCACTTAAACCGACCCTGCCTGGCTTTGTATCACCACCAGCGTGGAGGCAAGCACAGAAAAAATCAGCCGGGCGAATGGAGGCCTCGTCGTCTTTTCACACTTGGCGGTTAGCCCATTCGCCTAGAATCTTCTCCAACCTCGTTGTCCCGGATGAGACATTTTTCTGCAGAGGTGATTGCCATCTACTGCACACCGATTGATGCCCGGTGCCCCACCTGGGAAGTTTACTGTGGCTGCTAACCACGGCTGCTGCTGTCGTTCATATTGTTACATGTTGTGCTTATGTTAAATATACTTCAAGGGTCTGGTTTACTATGCCATAATTAGCTTTGTTCTCATTGTACCCTTTAGCTATCAGGTTTGCACTTTGTCCATGTGCCCCGGGACGGGAGAAGCCCCCTGTGCTTCCCACGTACCCCCATTTAGGCCGTCAGTGAGTGTGCTCGCTGACATTTTGATTACCTGTAGGGTTTACTGGACCATAAGTTGGTTCACCAAGGTGTCGTTCTCTCCAAACGCCACTAGGTGGCGGGAAAGTGCTTGTTTTTTTCTATGTCTTCTTTTCCTCCTTTCCTATCCTTGCTTTGCTATCTCCCCTTTCCTGGTTCCCTCCCTCTTCCCTTCCTTACCCCGGGTGAGGTACACACAGCCGTGTTAGCACTCCTTAAGCCCCCATGATGACTACTCCCCATATTGCTTTGGCGACCCTCAATGTGAGAGGATTCAATACCCCTCAAAAGCGCAGTCAGGTGCTCCATCATTTTCATAAACATAAGGTAGGGGTCTTGTTTTTGCAGGAAACTCATTTCCGCACTGATACCATCCCCAGAATACCAACTAAATATTATCCTGATTGGTATCACAGCACTAATTCTATTGTGCGGTCCAAAGGTGTGTCTATCGCCTTTCACAAGACCCTGCATCCCGAGATCCTGCAACGACAAGCTGACCCTCTCGGCAGATTCCTTTTCCTGAAAGTAAAAATTTATGATCAAGTTCATACTCTGGCTAATGTCTATTTTCCAAACCAGGACCAACTGACTTTCCTTGCGCGCTTAGCCACGGCTCTGGAGAATTTTGGAGGTCCTTACCTGATCCTGGGAGGAGACTTCAACATAGCAATGGTGCCCTGTCTAGACTCTTCTTCCGGTAAGTCCCATCTCTCTCACACATCCCTTACTAAACTTAGGAATGTATTACATAAGCTTAGACTAGTAGACGTGTGGCGGGCCCTCCATGCATCTGAGAGAGATTATACATATTTCTCTCCGGCCCACAACTCCTACAGTAGGCTAGACTACTTGTTCCTTGCTCAACATTTGCTGGACTCGACCCCCTCTGCCAACATTGGTCTCCACATCTGGTCTGACCATGCACCCGTCTTTCTCACTCTAGGTGTTCCCAGTGTTGAAAAAGACTACTAGATAGCCTTTCCAAGCTTCAACGTTGTCCCCGGCTTCCTCCTTGGTCCATCGCCGGCAGTCCCCTTCAGGTAGAATGACAGTCATATTGTTCTGCCCATTTTTTGTCAGCCCAGCCTGTCATTTACATGCCCCATAAGGGGTACGTAATCTCATGAGAGCGCTGCTCAATCTTGGAAGGATTGGTATATCAGGAAGCGCCAGAGGTAGATCATATATAGTCTCTCATAGGGAGCTAAATGTTATGGCATCTATGCAGGAAGCAGCCCCAAAACAGTCCGGGAGACTGGGATAACGAAAAGAAAAAAGACAAGAAAGGGGCGCCTTTTAATAGTGCAGATCAGTTTTATTCAGATAATATGATAAAATATAACTTGACAGGTACTCACAAGGGTGGATTGTCAGCAGGCATTTAGAACAGTGCAAAGACCGGGCCAAGGGTACAGGCAGCAGCAGTCTATGTGATACGTCCTATGTGCAGAGCGATATGGAGGAGTGTCAACGCGTTTCCGTGGCACGCCCCCTTCCTCAGGACAGCATGTCAGCATGTCCCTTAGATCTACCATCAGCTAAGTACTGTAAGGAGATTAAACAGAGATTGTACAATGTACAGTGTATGGCCATCTTAAAGAGAAACTTTACCATATCTTTAATATGACAACAAATACACCTTTATGAGTGCTTAATAATGGCAATCTACAAACAGATACTTATATAGTAGATAATTGAAGGCTTTTTATTCCATACATACCCTATTTTTCTTTTTTTCCTCCATTCTTCTCACATTTTTACTAAGGGCAGATTAATATAACTCCCTTTATTTCCTGGAACTCTGGCACATGTGACTAGGACATGTGACCATGCACATTATCTCAGGGCAGGAAAATGCCTTTCCCCGAGATATCATGAGATTACAGATGAGATTTCCTAGCAATGTAACCTTCACAGGATGCAAAGCTTGGGCACATTACATCACAAATGCCCGAGAGGACCAGGAAGTGGAAAAATAATAATTGAAAGTAAAATAAAAATATGAAGTGTTTAACCAATGAATGTAAGATGATTTTATATATTAGCACACAGAGCTGCATATGGAGGTGATTTTTAGTGAAAGGGGGTAAAGGTCAGGTTTAAGACATAGCACCACACTGTTCCTTATTTGTATCTCTCTGTCCCACCTTCCTCCTCAGTTGTCCCTCTCTTTTGTCTGATGTGTAGACCTCTATAAAATCTCTACTATTTAACTACCAAAGGTGGTATACTGTGCTATTCCTTTCAAACAACCTCAAAATGATTGCATTTCTGAAGTAGAAGGGAAAGGGAGAAGTGAAAAAGCACATGTTAATTTAACCAATCCTTTTTCAAATATTACTTTAATATATTAATTTGTCATAGCCCCTATAACTGGCGATGTAGGAGGTGGTGCCCTCTGCCTACATACTTTGTACAAAAAGGTGTCCCTCTATCTCATCTTAGAAAGTTGAGAAGTATGCTTTAGAGGGGATTTACCTTACTGGAGAATTTTTATCTTATTTTTCACTTCCTGTTGTGTCTCCATGACAGAAACAAGGAAAAATCTTTCAAAAGGAACACAGATGATAACACAACTATCCATCCCTCCCCTCATGCCAAGGTGCTAGGTGTCATCCTTGACTCCGACCTCACCTTTCTTCCCCACATCCAATCACTATCCAAATCTTGCCACCTTCACCTTCGTAACATCTCCCATACTCGCCTCCAGTCTTCTCTAGAGTCTCTCCCATCCTCTGGAACTCTTTAACCCAACCTGTCCGTCTATCTCCCACCTTGACTGCCTTTAGGCGTTCCCTAAAGACTCATCTCTTCAGTGAAGCCTATCCCACCTCAACCTAACCACTGAACCATCACGTTCTCAAACAATTCATCCCCACACCTGCTCATGTATCACTTCTCCATCCATTTTAGATTGTAAGCACTCAGGGGCAGGGCCCTCCTTACCATCTTGTCTTGTGATTGTAATGTCTTCCTTTTATTGTAAAGCGCTGTGCAAACTGTTGGCACTATATAAATCCTGTATAATAATAATAATAATAATAATAATGTCGATAAAAAATGTCAGGAGGTTTAACCAACCCCTTTTCTGTCTGGAAAAAAAATGTTTGGCTTTAGCTATATTTTTCCTTCCTCATTTTGCAGAAATTGATACATTTTTGACAATTCCTGATATTCACAAAAATTTTAGCAAACCAAAAACTAATTTTCGTTCATCCCTATTAACCAGATCAGTACAATGGTCCTCATTTATCAAATAAAAGCAAGCAAGTTATACATCTTCCTGAATACCCTAGGAACCCTGGAAAGGAATACAGTAGTGCAATGTTACTTTTTACAATTATATTTGGTATTTGATTTCTACATTTCTGGATTAAAAAAATAAAAGCGTTTTTGTTCTTCAGCTTTGCTTTTTTTAAACAAAATATTTACCAACAATTCTCTACATTTGGAAGAAATTGTTAGGGAAGATAACAAGGCCACCTTCTTGAAGAAAAACCCAAGCTTTAATGTTCTTAAAATGATACGTCTGGTGACTGAGCTTCTTGTAATTTATCGGCGATGTTTAATACAAAGTGTGATACAGAGAGTTCCAAGTCACAAGCAGAAGTTGCACAGCCGGTCGCCTTATTGCCTGTTTTATTTTCCTGCATATCTCCGCCGTGATCACAAGAAAACACTCTTGACAATCTCTCCTTCTTTAATTGCAGGAGGGTTAATTAGAAAGTAAGCTCCTAGTTCGAGTGATTATTAGGTTTTGTGAACCGGCTTACACTCCCGGTATTTGGCAATGACACTTCTAATTGGCCGGCTGATTCCTGAATTAATTGGCCTCCTCTTTCATCTAGCTGTGATACAATTTAATTAGTTGCTTACCCTTGTCATTAACGCTGAAAGGGTTAGCCGCTCAGGGGGCTCAGTTTTCCTTAACGATGAAATAGCGCTTAAAGGGTTAATTAATACTCTTTTTAGCTCAGTGGGCAATTTGTCTATTGGTATTTAAGGAGGAACTCCGCTAAGCATGAGTTGCTGCTTAAAAGGCAGGATCGCATCCGCTTCTGTACAAATGCTTGGGTTTTACGTGGGTCCTCATCAGACATGAGTTAGGAGCCCATGAAGGAATGGACATTTTTGAGTTGAGCAGACCTCCACTGCTCTGTGTATTTGATATTTTCTAAAATATAAGCGCCTAAAATTCCTGTTTTTTTTTAAGCCAGGCATGCTTAGCACTCCTTCAGCTACAAGCACTACAAATATGTAAAATATATCTCCTGAATTTAACTAAACAATATAATTATTACTGTAGTGACTGATGATTCGTTCATCCCTATAAACTATGAGAACTACACAACAGAGAACTATGGTGTTCTCTGTTGTGATTCACTGAGCTGCTGTCAGTCTTCTTGACACATGGGCAAGGTATCACAGGCACTGTAAATCAGTGGTGGGCAATGCTGGCTCTCCAGCTGTTGTGGAATTCCCGAGACTGACAGTTACAGGCATGACTATCACAGGTAGAAGCATGTTGGGATTTGTTGTTAAAGCACAGCAGGAGGGCCAGAGTTGCCCATCCCTACCCTTATCCAGAGTTCTTCTTTTAAACCTGAATTCCAGGCAAATGGCTAAATGCAAAGTGTCATGAGATGTACGTAATATGGTGAGCTGATTTCAACTGGTCTTTATTTCAGAGCTTAGAATGAGGGGAGACACAATCTGCATCCTACTCCCGGGAATGTCTGCTCTGCCCTTAGAGACGCTCCTTCCTCTGATGTCACTTCCTGCTCTCAACACACAAAGAATACCTATACATGAACTGTTTTCCCCACCAATACACTTCTAATTGTCTCTAGACAGTCTTTTTTTCTGTCAGGCAGCCACGCCAGACAGAAGAGCTATTTCAGTGACGTATTGCGATGTTAAGCTATAGAGCATGGTCACCAATCCATTCTGAGTCTACGGTTAGACAATGAAGAAAGAACAACACTCTGATGTAGTCATCAGTCTGCTCCCTCCTCCTGTAAGCATGTTTACCTTGTTGAGTGACAGCACTGCACAAAAGAGTAGAGCTTTGATTGACTCCCTATTGACTCCTAGTACTGGCTGTCTCTCTCCTGGTCTCAGTGTTGCTGATCAGGAGATCAGTGAAGGCTTATATCAGGACATATCTCACTATTCTAGTTATATGTAAAAATACAAGGGTATGTTTATAAATGTTTCACTGAAAAATAACCCAGTGAATTCTTTAGGGCTATTGGCTCATGTGACAGTCATCAGCATTTACATAGCATGTCACAGTCACATGCACCTTATTTGTAAAATAATTAATGTGTACCTGGGAATTGTGGCTGTTGGTTAATGGCCGGTAAATGTCACAGATACCATAAGCTTTGAAAACAGTTTATAATCCTGCAAGTGAATTTTGCCACATTTAAAACTGTGTTCATACAAAGTTTATGCATTATGGGGTTACCTGTCAAATTGTTATGTTAAAAAAAATAGAATGGTCACTCCCTCCTAGAGGTAACCAACCCAATGCAACAAGCATTCAGGCTGGCACCCCAAGATTAAGGAGGCAGTAAGTGTGCAGCCCCCCTTCCTGTTATGTGTTGATAGCAGCCCTCATATCCTTCACTTTGTGATGAATACTTTGGGAGGGGGTCCCTAAAAGATGGGGTAGGCCTCCAAAAGGAGATGGGTACTGTCTCTTTAGCACCTTTGTGTTGACCAATGGGAGGGATCCTAGCAGCCGTATGATTTTAAGTAGACAGGGAACTCAAGGGAGGTTTCTCCTCGGAGTTCTCTGTGACATCACTGGAACAATACCAATTGTAGGCTGTGACACACCCTGTTGACAGGTTCAACGCACTCCATAGACAATTAGTTTTTAGAATTTGCAAGCACAGTCAGGAGAATTGTATTTACAAACACATTGACGGTATGTCAGGTAAATGTGCAGAGTTGGTAAGATTCACTTTTTTCTTATATAGGGTGAATGTTACAGTAAAAACGTTCCCCTATTGAAGAACAGATATTATCACATGCCATTTTCAATGGTTAAATAATCACTGATTTGGCTTTATTCAGGAAAATGTTGCCAAAAGAATGTCAGGTGAATCTTCAATAAATATAAACATTAATGATTTTTTGTTTTAAAGAATACTTAACATATCTATATATCTGCCTGTGGTTCAGCTTTAAAACTGAGCATGGAAAAAAGGCTAATCAACTCAATTTTATTGGACTCTGTGAAGTTGTGCTGTTTTTATTTGACTGTGTAGAAAAAGCTCTGCAAAGGACCGTGAACTCGACATAGTTTGCCTTATGAATAAACAATGTGACACAATACAAGCCCACTGGAGTAGAGAAGTCCATATGAGCATGAATTACAAGACATTTGTAATCTACATTTGTACAAGTGGTGAATTATACATTGTACGTTCCATTTGTCTGAAAAATGCATGATTTCTCCTTTGTGCTTTGATGAAAGAGTCGCAAGATTCCAGCGAGTTTGTCTCTCCCAGGTCACCTTCCACTTTGTTGTCCCATTTTAAACCGAACAGAATAACCTGAGAGGGTGGGGGATGAGGGGCTTTTGGTTGACTGTAAAGGTAAAAGGAGCCATAAATATAAATTATTTTATGAGTCTAGGGATATGTTCTGCTCTATTGTGTCATATTGAAGCTGTATTTTAAGTTGACAAAGAGGAGAAACGCTAGTAACATTGTTGTTGTTTTTATTATAATACTAATAATAATATTAATTATTATTAATATTATTATTATTATTATTATACCGTAATTGTTATAGTTAGAGATAAGCAAATTAGTATTTACGCAAACAAGGATTTGATGTAAACTAGGCCAGTCTGTGGCTCTCAGATGTTCAACGCAGATTGTCATTTTCTGATTGAAGCAATCTCCTTGGTGGACTGGTTAATGGGTCTTTGGACGGGGTAGCTGCCATTATTAACCTCCCTTTGAAAATGGCAATCATTACTATCTGAGATACTAACTTAGTGTAAGCACACATATTGAATAATGAGCCTCAAATCAAAGCTCCAGAACTGCATTCTTGTTCAGGGTCAGTGACTCAAACTACTGAAGCCATTGGATCAGAATAACACTTAAAGCGGACCTTTACACCTCAGGCCTAAAATGTGGAATATAACATGGGTGCAAAAATGGAAAAAAGGGCCTCAGTCATGAAGGGGTTAAAATAGTAACAAACACACCTTTAGAAATATTTAGTAATGACAATCTACAAACACATACTTCTAGTTAATTGTCGGCTTTGTATTCTTTGCATACCTTATGTTTCTTTTCTTTCCCAGTCTTGTGAAAGAGCGGCCATGTTTACTAAGGGCAGATTACTAGCTCTCTTTTTACATCCTGGATTTCTGGCACATGTGAGTAGGACATGTGACCATGCATATCACCTCAGGGGAGAAAAATGCCTTTCCCTGAGATCTCATGAGATTACAGATGAGATTTCCCCGCAATGCTCTGCTAACGACAAGGCAATAACAGTGTGCATCGCTTTGAAAACGGAAGCCATTTTGCCCTTTCAAAGCAGGAAGTGAATGCTCTGCAAGTGTAAGAATTTAAAAATCACAGCATTTTACACCTGACATGTTTATGTTATTATTAATCATCATACATAGAGGGATGCATTGGTAGAATTAGATTTTTAAGTGTAAAGGTCCGCTTTAAACGTGTAGGACAATGGCAATCTAAATTCCCCCATCCCTGAGAGGCAGCCACCTATCTTTAGCCCAGCACCTGGGATCTTCACTGTGTCTTACTGTGCAAAATGGATGGAATTGAGATTTAAAATAAAAAGTGTGGCTATCTAATCAATTTAAAACCGTAAGCTAATGCTTTCTGACTGGATTTAGAAGAGATCTTCCTCACATGGTAGGGTGCCAAGACATATTGTGTTTTTCTAGTCTGGCAGAAACGTATCAGGACTGACATCATCAGAGACATATTGATGGTGTCTATAGTGGGCAGGCTCTAGGAACAGGATGACTTGCCTGGTGATAGCTTGTACATCTACTAATATGGTGGTCAGTGGCGTACCCAGAGTAACGGGTGCCCGGGGCAGAACAAAATTTTGCCCCCCCACCCCCCCTGTGATATGTGCAGGTGTACAGGTAAAATGAGAGCATGCTGGGACATATCATAATTGAACTACAAGTCCTAGCATACCCTCATTGTCCCGCTACACCCCCCAAAATATTACAATCAACTGGTTATCATACAAGTGGGCCATGGTATTTTTTAATCACCTTTTTTTTT
>NW_017306408.1:1785544-1826748 GCF_000935625.1 Nanorana parkeri | reverse complement strand
CGGGGCCCGCGATCCGGCTGCCCCCGCGATTGTTACGATGCTGGTCACTTTGCAGCCACAAAGTGCTGGTGTATGGGTGATAAACTGACCTATGCAAACGAACAACTGTAGAATAACTACTGTATCATTGTGGGTGCTGCATCATTAAAAACAGTCTTATGTCATACTGTTCAATGGATAAAACTGCCCTAATCTAGATCTATTTTAAAGGGCTTTAAAAGACTCAGAAACCAGTTTATAAAAGCCACTCCAAAAGCCCTTCACTGGGAAACACTCTCTGGCTTGAGACCAGAGATGGGTGAAGGCGAGACTATGCTCTGGGCGCAGCTATAGGGCTCATGTACACAGGCATTTTCTATATGAAAGGGCTGCATGCACTTAATGCAAAATGCAGAATTTCAGAAAGAAGAAGCTGCATTTGTGCTGCTTTGCATGCAATCCAAACAACACACCACAATAGGACCACAATACAAGATACGTGAAGCAAAGCCTCTGAACCATCATCTACACTACACCACTGAAGCCAATGGGAATCTGCTGACTTGCATTTGATGTGCATTTCAAATGCACCTCAAATGCAGGAAAATATTGCCTATGTACACAAGCCGTTTGTGAAGCAGCATAGCGTTAGTGGAGAGGTCTTAATTCTAGTTAATGAAGCCATTATTAAGAACATCTGTTTCATTAGAATTTGGACATGTGCAACAAAGTTAGGAACAGCATCTATGTGCATAGGGGGTACCTAGCAGCTGGTGTATTAGGTGACTCTGCTGGAAAAGTTGAGAAAGAGTAATATGTCTTAACTCATAGCAGCTAATCAGAAATCACATTTGACTAGTTCAAGTTATCCAAGCCAACAACAAGTGAAATGATGTTCCACTTACTGTGTTAGAAGATAGAAAGTCATGGACGGTCCTTCACAGGGTCCCCTCCTTAAGAAGAAGACCCTGAGGAAGCGACTCGGTGGGGCTTCAAAATGTCAGTTTCTTATGACTTTGTGACATTGTCTTTACTATAAATAAATGAAAGGCATTTATTTGGAATGCTGGTGACTTTCTATCTTCTGGTTTTTGCACCGCACCATCCGAGCACCCAGTGATAATTCAAAGGTCAATTACTGTGAGGATTGCAGCTTCTTTTTGGACTATACTGCTTACTGGTTGGTCTCAGTGAGCAGAACATCACTGCCATTTACAATGGAACCTTGTAGGTGTAGTGCAAATACTTCCTGAGATATGTTTCATTCATGGAAAGACTCTGATAAAAGTAAGCAGCAGAACTGCTTTGATTTAGTGCAGAGAACAATGGCTCAGAGCCACTCACCAAATCAGCAAATCCCCACTGTGATAGATGATCTGATGCCCATGGGATATGACAGCAGGGTATTCATGGAATGTTCTTCAAAGACAATTAAGGAACATATGCCAAAACCATGGGGATTATTATTCAGATACAAGATTGTAACTCAATCTGCAGAAAAAAAGTCATATTTTATACATTTGACATGCAGTGAAATATATTTTCTCTTCTCCTTCTTTTCTTTGGGGAATTTATCATTTTTCTCAATCTTAATGTTTTTCTGGTGATTATAATGAGGACTCCTAGTAGTCTCTCCACCTTCTCTATTTTATACCTAAATATTATAGGTATTCTAAAGTGAAACTCCAGCTAAACATCTAAATGGACATCTGAAACATGTGTAAGAATATTTTGGCCTTGTAGAACATTTGAAGAAGGAGGAAAACACTGATAATGCCATCCTGTTTTTTAGACATAAATGTGTAGAGCTCACCCCCGAAGGAGCCGCTGAGAAGAAAGAACCCTCCTAGGCTGTCTAGGGATTACAGCTGGGTTGCTGCCCCAGTAGCACTTACCACCCCTTCAATGGGGACCAATAAAACTGAAGTCCATGCAGAAGATGCAATGCTGAAGAACCTTATTGTAAAACTTCAACACAATCTGGGTTTTGAGCCACTGGCTGTGCAGAACTTTATACTAAAGCTACTAGTCCATTCCAGAATAGATCTCCACTCTGCCACAGAGGATCACTTTTCAGGCTTGCCAAACTGGTGAAGTTGCTCTCTGTCATCTCCATCCTCAGCTCCACTTACTAGGCCCCAGACTCAGGCCTCAGCATGAGCACACTGCTACCCTTCCTAGACTTTAGGCCTAGACAGATCAGACAACCCACAGCACCCTCCCCCAGGCAGGAGCCCGGGGGAGAAAGAGGCTCTCACATGGTCACACCCCAAATATTTTTCTTCTTCCCCAACATGCACCACCGGCCATGAACCTCCTAGTGATTGGCTAGGGAGACATAGATATTCATAAAACACAATTATTTGTTGCTCTGCTCTGTTCTGTGGCAAGGTTACACCCAGCAGCATGCAGATGCAAATGATAACAGAGTGCTTAGGAGAAACCAAATGGGCACCGACTTTTAAATCAGGATCAGACTGACTACAATCTGTCAGCAACTAAATTTAAATAGACACTCCTGTTTATGTCAGGGAGGCTACACATGGTAAAGTTGTCAGGTGTCTATTTGCTTTGTTGAATAATAAACCAGTACGGAGCTGGTTTATTATTCAACAATGCATTGTCACCATAAACGAGTACTCACCCAAAAACGCGGTATCGGCACCAATGCCGATACTAGTGCATCCCTAATTATTATACAGGATTTTTATAGCGCCAACAGTTTGTGCAGCGCTGTACAATGTAAGGAAGACATTACAGTTACAATACAAATCAAGGCAAGATGCTAAGGAGGGACCTGACCATGAGAGCTTACAATCTAAAAGGAAGGGATAAATGATACAAGAGGTGGTAATTCCATGTCATTCAACATCTGCATGATAAATGGATATTGATGTAACATTAGAATTGCCAAACAATTGAGGATGCAACATGCAAAAACAGGCAAGGTGTGTCTGAAAACATACTTGGAAAGAATATGAGTGGACTATTTAAATCTGCATTAATAGGACCCTTGGAGGGCGACTCTTCTGGCAATTAATGCAACCTGCTGACCTGCTAATAGCCTCAGTGTATTGACATCCGTTGTGGCTCTATTTCCCATTATCAGAACATTTTTGAAGCAATTTTTTTTTTGCTGATGCATCTGTTGTTTTTACTCCAGGCACCTTGAAGACATCGGCTGTCATCTGACAACTTTTCACCAGGAAAATTAAGCAAGATTATTTTTTCCTACATGCAAAAGATTATTTAAAGGCCTGTTTGATAAGACCGAGTAACAGGGATGGCGTTAAAAGTGCAGGAATTCATAGCAAAAAACATATGTTCTTTTTGTATATGTACCTTAATTTTTTAACCCGTTAATGATGTATGTAAAAAAAACTTTAAAGCCTAAACCCATATGTGTAATTTTGGAACTGTGGTGAAACTGTTCATATCTTTGCAACTACTACTATTTAGGTCATTTATACTTTTTTTCAGGGTAAATTGAGTGATAAATGGTAATGAATATCTTCTGTTTTTATTTATTTATTTCATTCATTCATTAATTTTTTTATTTTTATTATGAAAGGAAAACTGTCCCAAAATAATAATATATATTTTTTAAATGAGTATATATTTCTTGCCATTATTATGACCCACCACTAAAAAACAACCCCACATAAGTTCTCCTACTCCTGACATGCATGGGGATACCACATATGAGTTCATTATTTGTTGTTTGTACCCATAGTAGGGCCCAAAAACAATAGTGGACATTGTGATTCAGAAAGGGTACTTAATGCTGTACTCCAGGGACAAAAACTTGAATCTAAATATATTACTTAATAGTAACAAAGGATATAAATCCACTTTTTGTGTAAAATTAGCTGTGATATTATCACTGTGCTGTACATAGCTGTGCAGAGAGAAGAGCTGTGAGAGTGTAATGACTTGCTGCTCGGCTTTCTGATTGGCCAGCTTCCCGACCAATCAGGAAACGGGCACCAAGTCATTACATGCCCCCCCGCCAGCTTCCTGATTGGCCAGGAAGCTGGCTCCATGCTCTCTCATCACCAGGTGGCGAGGAAGCATGGAGCCGGCTTTCTGGCCAATCAGGAGGCTGAGGGAAGGCAATGGCTTGCTGCCCAGCTTCCTGAAACTGGTAGTTCCGGTGATGGTGTGAATTTGGGTGAGTGCGAGTACTAGCCCAAATACTGCATATGGGCACCAATACCAATACTAGTACCAGTATAGGTGCATCCCTAGTAATGGGTTTTTCACTTTATTCCATTTTTTACTTGGGTTCCTAAGGGTTAACGTGGAGGAGATGGGGCACAGGAAATGCCTTTCTGTGTGTCCACTAACATCCCCTGACTCTGATGTCTGGGGCCTTGCTGAAGCAAAATGCTCTATAGTTTTTTCCTGCCACTACAGAAAACTGTCAGTACCAGTGACATTTTGTAAAGCACAAATGAGTTTCAGAGAGCTACCAGGTAGGGCTGGTTGTCATTTTCCTCTTGACCAGGTAGGGCTGCAAAACCTGGTCAGATATATCAACCCCACCCAAGTACTTGTTTTCAGTGATACAGAGTAACTTTTGCTTTAGTGAAGCCAACCCACGTTCCATGACAGCCAGTGTTCTCTCTGTGTGAATGGTCCTCAGCCTATATACATTTTTTAGGTCAGTAAACTTGAAGGACAGCAGGTCCCTTTGCTGGTGATTTAATTGGTCATACACTTTTAAAATGTTGGCCACCGGTGAGATCACCCTTTTATAACTGCTCCTATCCACCTCTGGAGTTTTGGGTGTTGTCACCCACCTTTTTGTGTTCCAACTTCTCCTGTTACATTTTCCATAATATAAATGAAAGAGGAAGAGTATCAGGGCTTCTTACCCTTCCTTATCCAGTTGCTTACGTCTTGTTTAGTGTTTCATGCACTGTTGTTCCTCTTTGGTGCCCTCTTATGCTCAAACTGGTTTCACCATCATTCTGCACTACTGGCAAAACGTCTGGCAAATTCCCGTCTCAGAGTGATGATGCAAACATCAGCTCACTATTTAGCCGTCAGCTTGTCCATTTAGCCTCCGCCCTTGCGTTTGTTTTGACCAGCCAAGTGTGCTGCTGTTCCTGATTTCCGTGTATGATCCTGGCTTTGGCTGACTGATTTCCTGGTTCCTGACTTCGGCTTTGTTTCCATTCATCCTGCTCTCAGCGTTCCCTGACCTGGTCCGGCTGACTACCCTCTGTGGCTTCTGACCTCTGGCTTGGCTCTGATGACATCCTGAACTTTCTCCATTGTTTTGCATTTATGTTTGTTGTTGTTTGCGGTGAACTCCTTTTATGTTTTAAACTTGTACTGTAAATTTCTGTCTGGTTTCCTGGTTCACGGACCATGAATCCTGACGAATAGTGGAAACCCCCGTAATGGCCACAGAAGGTACACAGACTCTGGAGGTCTGGTGCACAGAATTCACTGATAGTCCATGATAGGGTCTACAAGAGATATAAGAAACCATTAGTTTCCATCATCCATCATCGACCAAACCTGAAATACTAGTGTTCGGTGGACTGACCTGTTAACCCTTTGCAACTTACTTAAAGCTTTTTTTTTTTTTACAGAACCACTTTAAGATGCGTTTTGATACTTAGTGTTATCAATATTCTGGCTATATCCCCATTTTTTTGTCAAGCGTAGAAAGCTAATAGCTGTCAAAAAATCACCATTAAAGGCTAGTGTATAATTTGTAGGAGTCAAGTTCTACATTTTCCAGGTATAATGGATGCTTTGCAGAGCAATTATTTTCAAAAGACAACTTCATCTTGGCTGACTTCTGCCAGGAGAACAGTTTAAAAGGCGGCAGATGCATAATTCAGCGAACAGGAGATGTCACATCAGAGGATACCGCTTTAAATTATAAAAAACAGAACATCACTTGTTTCTTATAATGATAATGAAAATGTGCTTCCATGTCGTGCCACTACAGCAAGCCCGTCTCACAGGAAGCAATTTTGCGAGTTACAATATTATGACAGCTGGTTTATAGGACGCTCAGATACACTATTTTACCTGCATGCTTTACATATAATACAAGATAGGGGGGAGGTATGGAGCACACATTTAGATTATTCAAAAAGGCAAAGAACATCGCACAACATTTAGTGATTCATGGCAACCAATCAGCAATCATTTTCACAGTTTGGGACTGCTCTAAACCAATTAAATCTGTTTTCTTGGGTTTCCTGGTTTGCATTATTGTTCTTGGTCTGTGGTTAGCAGGGCAAGGTCAACAATAGCACACTTCAGCAACCGCACTTCAGCAACCAACACAAGTCTCCTTTAAAGTGAGCCTGTTCATAACCTTAAACATTTTAAAAACTTTTTTTATTTCCATCAAACTTGACTGGGAATTTGGTGAGCACAACTTCACTTTACTATTGCTTTACAAAGTGAATATTCGCTTTCCTAACTTAAGAACCTAACTTTAGTAAATCAGCCCCATTGTGTAGCACTGCAAAGTATGACAAGGGTTTTGTAGATAACCTTGGCTCCAAGTAAACCTATACCAAGCCACCCCACTGTCATTTCCCAATGGACTGTAACCAATAACAATATTATATCATGGGCTGGATTTAAGTGGCCATATCAGCCTTTTATTAAACAAAACACCAGATATTAGAAACATATTTAACAAAGACAAATAGACTGGAATGGCATTAGGACGATTGAAGGTGTGCTCTGTAATGAGGCTGTAGCTGCGCCCAAACAACACCAGGCGCCCCAGCTGTAAAAACCATGGATTCAGGCAAATTTCCCCCCATTACTACCGCAGATACAATGCTGACTGAAAATTCAACCATAAACAAAGCAGACCCCGCAAATGTAATGAGCAATTATAATGACCACGTATACCTACATTGCAAACTACAGTATACATAGGAAAAAATGTTTTCAAAACATTAGCACAGATTGATAAGATTAGTTACAAAAAGGCTATATATTATTTTTGTGTTCTTAGATTGAATTAAATAAATGTTAATAACCCCATCTATCTGATTGAAGAGATCAGTGACAATCACGAAGTGAATTTGAGGTTATCTTGTATGTATTTATGATAAGTACATCACTTTGTAAAGTAATTACGGTTAAAGTATTATGAAAATCTAAAACAAATATGTTCTCTTGTAACAAGAATTACATTAAAATAACTGGCTGATTGCAAGCCGTTCCCCACTAACACAATTGATGTTCAGTTTTAAGAGCGTATGTGCGTTCCATTCTAAATACTCTCATCAATGGGCTGTTATATCTCAGAAACTGCCACTATGAGACTACTCCTAATAACTGGCTCATTTACACATTTTCTCAGAGTGTTTTATAGTATCATTAATTTAATATATTCTCTTTTGCTAGATTGCTATCAGTAAAATCTGCATACACATACATTAAGCAAAAGATTAAAAAAAAACTTCAGTGAAGTATTTCTGTTTTTTAAATGATTGTTATCTACAAGTGCTACACTATATGGCTAGAAGTATGTGGACGCCTGTCCAAATTACTGAGTTCAGGTGTTTCAGCCGCACCTGTTGTTAAAAGGTTCATAAAGTGAAGCACATAACCAAATAATCTCCATTGACAAACATTGGCAGTAGAATGGGTTGGACTAAAGAGCTCAGGGGCTTTAAATATGCTTCCTTTTCTCTTCTAGCTTGACTGTTTCCCTTTGCACAAATCCACCTCCATAAAGACATGGTTGGTGTGGAGGAGCTCGAGAGGCCTGCACAAAGCCCCAACCTCATCCCTTTGGGATGAATTGTAATGCTGATTGTGAGCTAGGTCGTATCAGTAGTATCTGACCTCACTAATGTTTTTTTGGCTGAATAGGCATAAATTCCCACAGAAACACATCAAAATCCGGTGGAAAACCTTCCCAAAAGAGTGCAGGCTGTTTTAGTCCCAAAGGGGATAACAACTCCATATCAATGCCCATAGATAAAAATGGAAGGTCCTACAAGCGCATATAGATTTAATGGTCTGGTATCCACAGTCTGTTTGTAATATAGTGTGAAATAATGAATGTAAAAAGTCATATTGCCAAAATACCTGAGTGATTTTGTCACATGAACATGTAAAGCATGACCAGGAATGGAGAGGGAAAAACTGCCCCAACTGCTCATAATGCTGAGATTTTAAACACATGGGTTCTAGAAATGTAGAGCTTTATGAAGATCTACTTCAATATATATTGCTCAGTGGATGTGGATATACCAGTACATATCTCCAAAGATTCTGTTGTTTCTGGGGAAAATACGGAATCCATGTGCCTTAATGTACATTTATTGGAGTTTAACTCTAAAAAGACTGAGTTGATGAAGTTGTCTTGATCCTCATATGATGGTGTTCCAGCTTGGCAATTGGCCACTAGTCACTGCATCATGGGAGGAGGTCACATGTTTGCCAATACTCCAGCAGAGTGAGGGTTGGGGCTTTAAAGAAACTCTGTGACTTTGCCCTTTTAACTTAAAAAAGCTTATATAAAATTAAAGTATAACTAAAGGTTAAATAATTTTTGTTCATCTTGGATAATGTAGAAAATAGATAAAACCTATTCAGTCAATGTTTTTCCATCTTTGTCCCATTGGGGAGGTTTCTTTTACTTTCTGTCATGAAGAAACAACAAGAAGTAAAGAAGAGATGTCTCCAAAATTGTGGAAATGCCCTCTTACACAATTATCACTGGAACAGGTTTCTCCAGTGGAAGATATCTCTTCTATTCCTGTTCTCACAACAACTAAAAACTTTGAAATTTCCCTTACTTTCAGTTCTAGTGACCTAGAGATCATCCATGTAGCGATGACTCCCTAAGAAGCTGTTGAGTTTAATGGACCCTCCTAGCCTTTCCACTGGCCTACCGCTGGCCCAAATCACTCACCAACCCACCAGCGGCGACCAAATAAATGTCCACTCTGTCAATCTTTCTTTGCAGATTTTATTGGCTTACAGTCCAGTGGTGAGAGGATTAGGTGTAAACGGACACCCAAACAGTGAGAAAAAACTCAGCTCAAATAGAGAAATAACTTCAGCCCCTCCAACAGACCAGCCAAGGGTGTGTCTTTAATCTAAGACCAGCAATTCTTTGAAGTGTACCTTTAAGCCGAGACCAGCAATAGATTCAGAAAGCTTTCGGAATGTGCTCAATTTTTTTATCCATCTTCCTATCTTCCAGGCCCTAGTCTAAGCCTATTTCCCATTCCATGGGACTGGATTCTAAAGCTGATGTGGCCTCCACATGCAGCCAGCCTGGCAGGCAAAGAAGCTCCTTCAAGAGGACATCCTGTCCAAGCAATGTCTGGGAGGCAAAGACCCTGCTAGAAGGGCTCCCGAATATTTATCTCTTTTCTCAGCCCACATCACTAGAGAAGAACCCTCTAGTGATTGGCCAGGTTGAAATAACTAATCATAACAGATGACATTGTTTCTTCTTGCTCTATGTACAGGAGGACACTCCCTAGCAACAGGCAGAAGCAAACAATATTCTGAGCTTATGCGAAACCCAACAAATGCAGAAACCAATACAAATCAGAGTTCAGGCTGGCTACATCCTAACTGCCCAGTAAATTAGACCAGTGGAACTCCAACCTTGGCAGGACTGCTACACATTCTTCTCCCCACCCAAATAGACATCGTCCTCAAAGTCTCAGTAGAGTAGAAAGTCCCCGCAGAGGTGGCAGCAGCTCCAGGGTCTGATATGGCAGCATCTCCAGGGTCAGATAGTAGCCGAGATCAGGTGGCCCAGCCAGGACGCTTATAGTGCCAGGCGTGTTCACCATCACTTTCATTACTCTAGTAGCAAACTGTGAGATTACAGCAGCAGCTGGCTGAATGCTCGCCATCTCAGTATCAATATCGGCATCAAGTACCGCTGCTCTTTACACAGCTTTCTTCGCAGGCCACTCACAGGATGTCTCCGATAGCAGAGTTCGGTGACTCCTCCCACTTCCTCTCTTACTCATGTAGCCTCTTGGCACCAGGCTCTACTGCCACGAGGGTCACACGGCGGTCTCTAAGTGCCAACAAAATGTGTTGGTCCTGTGGCTGGTTGCTGTGGGTTGCTGCAGCACAAAATTATCACTAATCATATAAAGAAATGTCTAGGAGAATCTCGAATGTACCCCCACATGTAGTGATGACTCTCTAAGGACCCACTTAGTTTAAGCAACCTTCCTCGACTTTCAATTGGTGCACTGAAGCCCCTCTCACAGGCTTCAGAGGTTGATTTTTGTTCCATTTGAGGGTGGTAATGCACTGGAGGCTCATGCTTGCCTTTTTCTTAATTTGTTTAGAGATTTTAATGTTTTTATTTTTATTTCATTTGCAGCACATTTGATATAGAAATGCAAATATAGGTGATGTAATTTAAAAAGACACATTTGATGCTTGGAAAAAATAATCTTTATTTAGGCTTTGCTTTGTAGTTACACATTTTCACAGGGGTATATAGTGCTGCACTAAGGGTTATATGTTGATTTTATTGAATGAGTATTTCATTTGGGTTCTGGATGCTCATGTTTTATTTAGATTGGGGTAGGAGTGACAAAGGGTTCTCTGCACATGAGGGAATGTTCACTAATGGTTTTCTGAAGGTGCTACACTTTTCTAGCTACATTTTATCTTCCAGGCCCTAACATAGGCCCAGTTCTCATTCCGAGGGACTGGATTCTGAAGCTGATGAGGCCTTCCCAGGCAGCTGGCCTGAGAAGCAAAAAGGATCCTAACAGTGGGCTTCCTCTCCAAGCAAAGACTCTTCCACAAAGGTTCTCTGAATATGTATTATCTTCCCGAGCTCACATTATTGGCAATAAACCTCCTAGTGATTGGCCGGAGTGAAATAAATATTTATAACCCATAATATTGCTCCTTATTGCTCTATCAACTGGAGAACAGAAGTAAACAATATTTTGAGCTTATGGGAAACCCAACAAATGCAGAAAATAATAACAATCAGAGCTCAGGCTGGCTACAGTCTAGCGGCCCTCTGAATTTAGACTTGTGGCACTCCATCCTTGGCAGAGCTACTACAACAGGGAACATAGAAACACAAACAGCAATAAAAACAGGGGTTCTAACCGATCACCACATATAGAGGCACTCACGGGTGTTGCAGCGGAGATAAATCAAAGCATCAGCACTTTATTGTCAACGTTTTGATGGAGCTCAGTCCAGCTTTCTCAAGACTCAATATATTTATCAAGAATGAGATTGAAAATGTATCTTGTGAAGATAAAAAGAGCAAATAGCGTGACCAGAGCAGGTTTTCTTGAGGACGAGTCTGATAAATTACAAAGCATAGCTCTTGTAAGACTGGTGGCTGCATGGACACTTCCCTTTGTTGCAGCTTTAAAAACCCTCCCCAGTATAATTTGTTTTACATAAAATAAAAGCTTACAATATTTATAGAAGATACTTTCTGGTTTGTACTGAGGTAATAAAACAATGATTTTAGAAAGCGGTTTATCTCCAGCAGGATGTTGTTTTTCTGTATTTGTGTGTCGAAGGAACAGAAAGAGACCTTGCTTAATTGTGTCTGCAAAGCTCCCGTGTAAAAAAGTCAATTAACTTCTGTAGAATTTCAGTTAAGCCAATAAACAATTAAACAATAAACCGTAGTGCTTTCTGCCGCGCAGACAATGTTAAAGATATGGCATCAATTGTAAGTCTGATATAATTTTGTACATTTGCATAGAGCCAATTGTTTTCTGCAAAATCATTTCTCAACCACTTGCCCCCGGTGCACGGCGGCGATGCAATTAAACGCTCGCAAAACAGTCTATCATACAAATACATTTGCTTGCTTGACTTCCTTACATATAGCAAACTGCATTTATGACCTCATATGTCTCTATATTGCGGAGTTATATGTCAGCACAAAATAATTCTTTATAAGCATCTACGTGAAATAGGATCTTCTTAGTTTAATTGTGGCGACTTCAGTCTCTCTATCTGGAAGCCATAATTGTTGTAACAATGTGCAAGTATCTAATTTACTGTTTCTTGTGAAGAAGAAAGTTACAGATTTATGCAATTGAAGCAGATTAAAATAAAAAGGAGAGGAAAACTGTGCAAAGTGATAGTATATGATTACTTTGGGCCACACTCAAAGTGATGTTTTAAAATGTGCACAAAATCTTATGCAGTAAAGTAAACCTGTCAAGTAAGAAATGTGGCGGTTGCTGTTGCTGACCTCCTTCCGAACATGCTAGTTACTTGGCTGTCATTTTGATCAACTGTCAGTGACTGGAACATACAGTATATGCAGATGAGTTCCCACAAAGGCCTTTCACTTATTTCCTCTGTAAAAAAATAAATCAAAAGCAACTGGATTTCTGTATTTTTCTTGAAAACTTTTCTCTGGTCATCACCAGCTTTCTCAATTCTGATGCATGCAGAGCATGTTCGGCTGACCGAAGGCAACTGATGTATAGCTGATTTTAGCCGATGTACAGCTGAAATTAGCCGTAATTTAAAGACTAAAGTGAAAAGCAGAACAGCATTCGACTCACTTCAGCTCGGTTATTCACTCGGCAGCTTTGTGAATGACCACCTTAATTTAAAAAAAAAAAAACATACTTAGCAATGTAGTCCTTTTAAAGTGACAGTACAAATTAAAAGCAAAACATTGAATAAAAAACCTAAACTGGGTGGCCAGAAAAGGAAAGCCCACCCCCCCCCCCCCATCCTCCTGCACCAGCACAAGCCACATACCTTTCAACATTGGGGATTGGAGGAAGTAGCCCTTTGCAAGCTCTAGTAGCAGCAAAGCCTCCCCCCCTTGCAAGACAGTTTGTCCCAATGTTGAGGGACAAGGATCTCTTCCCCATATCTGATGCCCCATGAAGGATGTTGGGGTTGTTAGGGGTGACTTATAGTGAAATCTGAAATTAGGGGAATGAGAACAGGGGTACTTCAGTACCCCTTACCCATTTACCACAAAGTGTTAAATACACCAATGAAACTCACACCAAATAAACACACAAAGACTCACAGATTTTTTTTCCCCCAATGTAAATCCATTGTCAATCACATTGTCCACTAATGTAAATCCTCTTGCATGACAGTGGCCTGATGCCCACCGATATTTACCTGCCACATTCTCCTCACTACATGACAGATCCATATCTGGTCAATGACGTCACCAGGATCCCCGACTCTGTTTACATTACAGCAGCTGGGAATTTAGGTGAGCAAACAGCCCCAATTGTTCTGCAGTTTCACTCTGAACCTGTGTATGTTTCAAACTCGAATCTCATCCTTATACATTATATAACCAGGTTTAAAATGTGCAGAAGACACAGCTAGAATCTGCAGGTCTTCAGTCTGTCTGCAGATGGGCCAGAGACTGGGACACCTCTGGCATACCTCTGCGATAACCATCTGCCTGGCATTTTTTTTTTCATACAGAGCCAGACGTCTGGGCTCATTTATTTCCATTTTCAAACAATTCAGAAATAAGTCTTTTTGCTGAATGTAGAAATTCCTCCCTTAAAGGCTGAGGCTTATTTGTGATGATTTGCCGGTAAAGTGGTATAACAGGATTATTACGGCATTAGGTAAATTCTCTGGGATTTACTGTTTGAAGTGAAAGTCGAAAATTATGGATACGGTTTATTATGTGACCTACCTATGGAAAAATAGGTTTGGAATATTTTACAGTTTTTTTCCTGAGCATTAATATTCTTCAGGCAGGATGCCACCAGTCTTTTTCTTATTGACATCACATTGGTTCATGTACATATTCTTATAATACATGTGTGATGTCCGAGTGTGACCTTACCTAACAAAAAAACAAAGTGAAATATTTGAATAGTTCCTGTTCAAAATCTATCTATTAATGCAAATTTGGACTAAATTTTGTGAATATGGACATTTGGATGCATCTGAATCTCCGAATTCCAATGAGGATGAATGCAAACGAATCCAAATGTTCCTTTAACTGATTTTGGATCATCCGAATTTCGTTCTAATGAAACCAAATCGGATACATGTTTTCTGGCCAATTTGAAAACACCATCCGAAAATAAAACAAAATTCTGAAAGATCTGAATAACGAAATTAAATGGAGTTTGGACCCGAAAAACAAAATAATCTATCTATCTATCTATCTATCTATCTATCTATCTATCTATCTATCTATCTATCTATCTATCTATCTATCACTTTATTACATTGTTTACCTTCATGTTTCCTGACTGTCGTTCTGTTTCTTTGTCCTTTGTGGTCATTTGCTATGGGGTCAATCACCAGGCCAGAACCCTGTTATGTGGAGGGGGTATGACATCATCTCTCTGACAGCAACACCAGCCAACTCCAGAGTTTAGTAGAATAACTGCATTAGGAAGGCCGCAAAAAAATGTAAGTTTAATAGCCGGGAGGGGGGGGGGGGTTTCTGCTGGCACATTAATTTGCCCGGACTGAGCAATCTGCAACGTCCCTACAAAAACAGCATTTTCATTCTGCAGAAGTTAGCACATGGTAGTCTACAGATTTAATTTAGTAAAAGGTTTCTTTTACAACATAACATCATCCTTGAAGTCCCCTGCCAGCTTCAACATTTGTATGCCTGTCATGGTATTTTGTTCTAATTATTCGGGAAATCGGGAATTTCGGATTCGTTTGCATTCGTCTTAGCTGTAATTCGGAATTCGGATGCATCCGAATCTCCGAATTTCCGAAAATTCGTCCAAAACGAATTTCGGAATGAACCGAATCGCACATGTCTACTAATTATCCAGGAAAGTTATTTTAAAGTCTATATAAGTGCAATTATTACTCTATGTTTGCCTTAATCTGAGTTCAGTGTAATCCACTGTATATACACTCACACAGATCACCTCACAGGGTCTGTTGGAAGGCACTAGGAGTATACTTCCTCTTTCTCTCTGCTTCCTGCATCTTCAAAGCTCCAAGGCAGGTTTGAATCTAATTGGTGGCTGAGAAAATTCTTGTTACTGATATATATTTTTAAAAATAGATTTTATAGTAGAGTGTGTGAGTCAGCAATGATGAAGTTCCAGCATTCCCAGCAGATGCGTTCCAGGACCACCAGATTGCTGATAAAAGATAGTGATTTGGACTAGTGTGCTTCAGCAATGGCTGAATAAAAAAGTACTGAGCAGGTAGACTCTACCATTTATATGTATACAAAGGCTTTATTTTAACTTTTGGCCAGAGTGAACCTTTAAAAACATCTGTCCCCCTTTCCCAGGCACTAAGTATAATATCCAGGTGTCTCTGCTTGGCCTGCTCTTCCCACAAAACATCTTCTGGATATTGTATCTCTGTGCGGAGACAACTGCAGAATTTTTCTCACTACTCCGATCTATAGTAACATTTTATTACTCTCTATGGGCCCTCTGTTTGGGGCCGTGTGGTCTCTGCCGTCATGTATCTCAGTGTCTGCCAAATCGTGTTGTTTTTTCCATTGCAGCATCAATATAATGTGCACTTTTTTCCTGGCATAGACAAAGAATTATCCATAATAAAACAAATACAATCACCCCTTCTATTATTTGTTACAGTGCTAGTTTTTATTCCTATCTATATACATTCGCTCCCATAATTTCTGCTTTATCACAGCTACAGAGATGGGTTTTTTTCATAAATAGCATTCTGTACTGTCATACTGCAGAGCCTGCACATGTAAGGAACAAATATGGTCATATACATATACTAGATTTGTGGAAACATTTTTTAAACATGAAATCATCTTGATATTTTTGTGGTTTGCAATAAATGATCTAAACCAACATTTTTATGTTTTTAGTTTTGGATGGAGTAGGGAAGCGTTAAAGTAGTTGTATTTTAGGGGGTTATACAAAGCTAGACGAAAGATCGGCCATAGCTTCACCAAGATGGTGATAATGGACCCAGGGAGCCCCTGTGGGCATGTTCAGGGCTACATTATCAGTGATTACCCAATGGCCCGAAGATAAGCAATGGAGGAACAGGAAGAAATGATGACGAAGACGATTGCAGTGGTGGGTAAAGCTAATGGTGGATAGGCAGTGGTAGAACTAAAAGCCAACAAGTAGAGCCAAGAGGAGGAACTAAGAGTTTGGACCCAACAGTGCAAGAGGTGGGCACTCTTGTAGGTAAGTGTGTGAAATTATGCAAATAAGCTGTGCAAATTTGAACAATATGGCAAGAGCCACACAGCAGACTTTAGCTTCACTTTAAAACTATCTGTATCTCATTGGGGAGATTTCCCCACACTTCCTGTCTTGAAGATACAACAGGAAATCTCTTTAAAGGGGAAATCACATCTTGGACAGATGCCACTGCAAAAGATGTCCCCATTTCTCAGCATGTCCTATTCCGGTGGGATTCTATCATTTTGCTCTCTGTACCATAAACAATGGTCACCAAGACAATGGTCACCAAGACAAATGCCACCGGGCACACAAACAGCAGTAAAACACTGACAGGGGTTTAACGCTTCCTTGGTCTATCCCCAATCTCTGCCACATAACTGGCTCCTGTCTAAATTGGACCTGTATGCACGTGAGATAGGGACCTTAGATTGTAAGCTCCTTGAGGGCAGGGACTCATGTGAATGTGCAATATGTAAAGAACTGTGTAAATTCTCAGTATATGTAAACGTATATAAATGCCTGTAATAAATAATAAATATAAACATGAACACTGCATACCTTTTGTATATTCTGCATTCAGCTAATTGTCAACGTATGTATTGCTTCCTGTTATAATTATTGCCAAATTATTAATTTACAATAGAAATAATGCTTACCAACACTTCATACAAAATAACTTCTCCTTTGGAGTCTGTTTCTGAAATTTTTCAGCCAAGCATAGCCATGTTCAGACGCAATGATTGACTAACCTGTCACCAAGTATGTATCACTCACCCTGATGTGTAATGACCTGCGTAACCTAGCAAAATGTGTTTATAACAAAGCATCAAAGTCATTGCAAGCAATCAATAAAACATACTCAGTAGCATATAATGCAAAACTGTTGTTAACCTTAGCGAACGCTTTACTGAACAGTTGTGGTTTGAGTTTATGCAGTATGACATATGAAAGGTGGGGGGACGGGGGTAAATACATTTTATTCATTGTCAAATGTTTTATGGCATCCAACTACTGATAGCATTGGATAGAAAGTCACCCAACCACTGACGTTCAATAACTACTGTATATAGTGTATGTTGTTTCTGTGCTGTAATACAGGAGGATAGGGTGTGGCAGTGGCTGCAAAAGGCCTAAATCACAAGGCTATTACACAATAGGGGTCCTTATTTTAAAAAACAGTTATCCATCTCAGAGTCCAAAAAGATTAAAAAGTTTGCCACATGTCATCATAATGCAATAGACAGACAGAACACTTAAAGCATAACATTATAGAACCATTTAATCCAAATGATCAATGCAGCATAATGAAATTATTTTAATGGCTCCACTTACTATTCTGAAATGAGAAATCTCTTTATTTTTTTGTAAATGTGATGAAAAGAGGAATGTGAATAACTTTTGTTCTACTGTATTATGCAGTGGTTCAGCGGAGGGCTTTTTGGTCCTTTTTGTCCTACCTCACCATAACCTTTGGAGTCCCCAAACCCTATACCAGGGGTAGGCAACCTTGGCTCTCCAGCTGTGCTGAAACTACAAATCCCATAAGACATTGCAAGCCACAGGCATGACTCCCACAGGCAGAAGCATGATGGGATTTGTAGCTTCAGCAAAGCTGGAGAGCCAAGGTCGCCTACCCATGCCCTATACCATAGAAGCCATGGTCTCCACGCACTGCACTGATGATGGCCAGCAAGTCTAAAACAGCTTCATTTTGTAATGAATGGCTTTAAGACGTTAGTCTGCATTGTGCTATACACCAGCAGGTCTGGATGAACAGTTAACCATGGGGCCTAAAGAATTATTTAAATGGCTTTGCCCATGATCCTGACATGAGGAATAAACTACTTATTTTTGGGATGTGTGATGGAATGAGCAACGTGGATACTTTCTGTTCTGAAAAGGCTTTATTGTGCTAAAAAATATTGTTAGCTGCAAATTGACAGTTCTCATTTCCCCCAAATTTTGGTGAAAATCAGATTTTTGATGACATTTTGTCATTTTGGGGAAATGCATTGAAGTCGAGGTGGAGGAAGATATTAAGGAAGTTTTCAAGGGTGCAGTTGGTTTAAAATGGCTCTTGTGGGTTATGGAAGCTCATTTCATTTATCCTGTAAGGTTAAGGAAAAAGTGAAATAAAAATATAATGACAATATACAGATACAATTTAAACTAAACTTCCTTAAATACACTAAAAAGCACACTCTATATAAAGAGGATAAAAACAGTAGATCGCTTTTTTGAGGCTTAATAGGCGAAACTGAAAGTTTTCACTCCAGTGAACTTTGCCAACTTTAATGTTGGTAATTTTGTGACTGAATACATTTCATCAAGGATTCCAATCATCTCTATTTGGGTGCAGAGTGACAGCAAGTGTATCTGAGTGTCAGGAGTTCTCAGTATAGAAATTGTTGTCCGAAATTGCGCATCTCTAGAAAAGAAAATAAGCCTTGCGTTTTCATACCAGAGAGGAGCACTGACAGGATTCTAGATCATTTTGGTAAAACCTCAGCACACATTAATGGCAGCATTAACAAAAGCACATCATCAAATGGTGGCCTTGCAAGAAGGGCTATAGTTAACAATCAAGTCACGTTTCGGGGGACTGTCACTATGTCACCCTGATGAAGGGACCCTGCGTGGCCCCGAAACGCTGGTTTTTGAACATGACACACCTTGTTAAATAAATACAAACAATAATTTACAAGTATTCATCGGGTGCTGGTGATCTTTATTTGCATCAAGACTTGGTATTGCACGGCACCATCCGTAATCATCACTCTCTTCACAAAACTTATTTTGTTCTTATGTTTCTCAGTTCTATCTTTCTAACTGCAGCTTCTGGACACTTGCAGATTCAAAGCCTCAGATTTCACAATTTGTGCTCACAAATTTGTAGGTCTGCACAACTGTCTGTCATTTGGAGTGGCTATTCCCTTTTTAGAACACCTCTATCCCTTTTTCCTCCTCCATTTTTGCATCCAATGTGTAGGCCTCTATGAAAAATTAACTGTTAATAACAAGCATTGTATAAAAATGTCATCCAACCTCAATATTTTTGCAATTTTTTATTTTGAAAAATTGAGTATAAAGGAAAAGTAGTGGTGAAAAAATAACTGCACGTTTAGCCAATCATATTTTTGAGTTTTAGACCCCTAATATTTCCCCGAAGCCCCCCCAACAGTAAAAATAAAACAATTAAAATAAAATAAATAAAAATAATAGAAAATAAATTAAAAATAGTAAAACTGCATAGCAGGGGGTTGACCTTGGCATTCATATTTTGTGCCCTCTTTCCCATCTAGGAAGGTATGCTTGCCTCCACCGTACCTACAGAAACAGGTACACTTTAGTTCCTATTACCAGAAGAATAAAAACAAATGCATCTCTCCTGTAAGCTGCGCACTTTTAAATCACGCTGTCAATTTTATTCCTCCTCTCCCTCAGATTTTGATGAATATTTAGTTAAATCATATAATAAAAATGTTGCTTTCTTTCAAATGATTACAATTTACAGGACGTAACCAAGTGTTGCAGCCACAGAAAAAAAAGGGGGAAAAAAAAGCCCAGCCGAATAACAAATCACAAGACAGCCCCGAGGACAGAAGGTAGAGAGAAATGTTAAATTAATGAGCCCATAAAAACGACTGCAAATGAAACGTGTAAATACATTGATCTTTTTTTTTTTCTTTTCTTTCTTTCTTTTTTTTTTTTTTTTACCTAATGGATTTCTTATGATTTTTACATCACAGGAAAACCTGTTCTATTTGCAACAGCACAGCTTCTTCGTAAACACAGCTCCTTCTTATCTGCTGAATGCCTTTTCCCTAGGCTATGGCAGATTTTTCATTTAGCTAAAAGCTCCGTGAGAGGTCTGCTAGAATGATAATCCTAGCACGGGCCACAGCTGGTACTATCGCGAGCTCGATGATTAGTCGAATGTTTTTTGTTCGACCTGGAGAAATTCTCACAGTAGGAAGTTAACATCCGCTCACTGTCTCGAGCAGAACGCCAGCCATCAGTTTCAACATCTGACACCGCCACGAAACCGAGCGAGCTGCCTAGATAATGGATACCGCGGCGGAATTTTCTTTAAACGGCGGAGAGGTGCGTGGCGTTCCGAAAGGGTTTATCTGAGGCTCGGTAACGGAACGCTGATGTGGGAACAGTCGGCGGGGTCTCATCTAACCCCCACCACCTCTGCTTCCCGTGTGACATTGTTTACTGATTGCACATATTGTTCCATTATGGCGTAGGTTTAATTAGAAAGGTTTGTCACAAAGGAGGACAGAAAGAGAGGAGAAATTAGGAAAAAAAGTTCAAATGCTGGTTCATATTAAAGGAGAACACAATACGAGACATATAAACGGAAGTTAAAGTGACACGAAACTCAGACGTTAAACCTTAAGAATACATTCAGTACCTTACCTATTATTAACATTATTAACAAAAATGTATCCTATGTGTGTATCACTCGGCTGTAGATGCAAAAGTCATCTCTGATTTTTATGCCGACAATGTCCTTCCTTCTGGAGGGTGGATACTTTTTGTTCCCCCATGGTCCCTGTGTGTGTTGTAAAGTAGCCACCGTTCAAAGCTCACCCCTGTGATGGACTACAATGTCATGTTTAGTTAGCTTATTAGTATTGAAGTTAGGGTCTATCATGGGAATGTTAGGGTACTTGAACGCATTTTTAAGATTTATTGTCACTTTATTATGTAACAAAATATTTGCAGGCCTGTAGCAGGGAATTAAGGCTTCATTGGGCAATGGCCAGCTTCTGAGGTTTAATGGACAACAAAGTTGGATCAACAATTACTTCTATAGTTGTCAACTTTCCCATGAAAATCATAAGGACACTTTCCTGCAATGGGAAACTATAGGTGACATATATAGCTGCCTGACATGGCAACATGCCAAATGAGTCACTCTGTAGGACATGGGGGTAATGGCTTAGCTTGCAAAATGAGTTGTCTGTCTTGAAGAAAGAGGGATACCATGAAACTATAGGCTCCTTCACTATATGGAAGGCCCTCTTAGATGATCTGAGGGGAACTGCAACATCCATTGCTTAGATGAATAAATAGAATGTATACCTGCTCAACTTCATATGTTCATTCAATCCAGAAGGGTAACACTGGTGCATTGAAGGGGTCATATCTGCCCTCACATTCAGGCATGTAGTAAATAATCCTGCACACAGCCTTGAGTTCATTGCATACAATGCTACAGCTCACATGAAAAAAGAAAATACACTCACCACCTGATATCAGAACCTTGCCCTTTGTTTTCATTGTAAACTGAGTTTTCCCTTAAAAAGCACAGACATAAAGTTTTATTTAGTAAAGACTTCAAGGAAAAACAAATAAAGCTGAACTTTGAGATAAGTAAATATTGTCTAAATGCAAGAGGCATGTATTAGTAATTAAATTGGTTTGTTTTATGTATTTCTTCCAGATCTGTGCAGTAATCCAGCGTGAAACTTGGAGCTTCCTGCAATAAAGACCGGTCATTGCTGCTCTCTCCTTGTGCAGGGTCACCGGTCCTGTCTCCACCCCCTCCTGTAGATTTCTGCAGGTAGCCTGTAGTGTGTGGGTCTTCACAGGTCCCTCCCACAACTCTGATCTCTATTCAGGCTATGTACAGCACAGTGATGATGTCACTGTTACACCTACAAGGTAATAACCGAATTTGTAAAGACATTTAGTGCACACAAAGTGGATATATATCCTTTCTGTCTATTAAATCATATATTCAAATAATAGATATTGGGGGGACTTTATCAAAACTGGAACATACAAAATCTGGAGCAGATGTGCATGGCAGCCAATCAGCCTCTCTCTTCAGTTTGTTCAGGTAAGATTTCAAAATGAAAGAGAGAAGCTGATTGGTTACCAGGCACAGCTGCTCCAGATTTTATCTGCTCCAGTTTTGATAAATTCCCTTCATTGTGTCTAAAGTAGAACAGAAGCCAAAACATTTTTTTGTTTGTTTTTGGATAGAGTAAGGGAGGGTTATTACCCCGTCAGCTTTTTTTGCCCTCTGTGTCCCATTGGAGAGATTTCCCTTTACTTCCTGGATGATAGCCACAAAAATAAGTGATGGAAATCCCTGTTGGTCAGCAGGGTAATCAGAACTGGTGTTCCCATTGGAAGAGTTCCCATCTATTCCTGTTCTGATGACAACCCAAAATTTTGGATTTTCTTTCACTTTCAGTGATAACGGTTCACAGGACAGATAGAGAGGGTGAATCTCCCTAACAAGGACACAGACAATAAGAAAGACCTGATAGGTGTTCTAATCCCTCTCCACTCTATCCAAAACTAAAAAAAGTTTTGGCTTGAGTTACACTTTAATCTCAGCATCCTAATTATATGTCCCACATATACCGTATGCTCTATAGTGCAATAGGTGCAGGCATATTTTGTGGTGGGCACACGTCATCACCCTTCTTCCCAGTGCCAAGACAAGGCCCTCTGGCACCCAAGACAAAGATTACTCAAGGTTAACTTAGGACTCAAAAGTGGTTGAACTTTTTAAATATTTTTTTACACCTCTGCAGGTTTTCTGATATAAGCAAATATCACAATTGAAATTCTTGTAATGGAAGACCAACTAATAGCAAAATATAAAGCTGTTCAGTAACCGACCCCTTTACAGACCAAGGGGTCAGTTCACCAATGGTTGTAGTATTATTGAGCTTTTATGATCAAAAGCGAGGTTTCGGATCACTTCAGGTTTTATTGTATGAATCAAGTGAATATATGTGCACTATTTTGTATGTAAGTTAACTCGGAATCATTATCATATGGGGTTTCAGCAGCACCAAAGCACAGTAGCTGGCATTTGTAGAATCTTCAAAACAGAAGATAATAGGACTCTGCAATAAAGTTTGCTAAAATAATAACAATTTACTTCTCAAGTTTACTTTAATTTCAAACAAATCTAGAGTTGCACTTTAAAAGTACCTGTTAGTATTTACTGAAATTTTTTGTTAAGGGGATATTGTTTTATTGGTTAACTCACTAGATATAATATTGCTTCTACGAACAGTGAAGACACTACCCCTCGCTTTCACAGATGTATAAAGCAGAGACATTAAGATTCTGGCTACAAATAAATCTAAGGAAGAATTATGCAAGGTTTTAAAGCAAGCGGATTTTACATAAGCTTTAAGCAAATTGTTGAAATCACCTAATTTAACCTTAAATCTTTTTTTTATTTTTCTAGCTGGCTCCTGATTCCCGGCCTTGTGGCCCCTCTCTGTGATTTGATGCTAATATTTTCTAATAGAGCCGTGGCGGTTAGTTGATGTTGCTGCGCCGAGCTGATTAGGGATGTGCCTGCGCTGTCATTATTACATGTCACTGCGTGTCAGTCTAAGTGACCCAAGCACATTGACAAGAGAGGGCGTCACAATACAAACCCCAATCCCCCTCATTTAGCAGAACTTTAAGCCCAGAACAGGCACACTGTGCGCTAAGAAGTCTTAAGACCTTATATTTTGCATTTCAGCTGCAGTTTCTAATCCATCCCTTTGTATTCAGCCATGAGGTGCGTGCTATAAGTAACCCTTATTAATAGGATTTATTGCACCTGTGGGCACAGGCATTTCACTTCTGTAACTGACACTAGAGAGATTATATAATACTTAGATTTGAGAACATTTTACAATGTTGCATTTAAAAAGATCACGTTCAGGAAAGTTTTGCTAGGAGGCTTGAAAAATTGGAAATATTTTTTTCCTTCCTTAAAAAATAAAATGCATTTCCTTTCTTCATATCTTCTCTCTTCCTCCCCTTCCTTCCTTCTCTCCCTTCCCTTCATTTTTTCTTCCCTAAAATATTTTTTAGATGTATTTCCTTCCTTACTGCCTCCTTTCCCCTTCATTCTTTTCTAGTTCTGCTCCATCATCCCTTCCCTCCCCTTTCCTTCCTTCATGTTTTTGTTTTATTTTAAATAGGAAAGTTAAAAAGACACCAATCCTTCCCTCTTTACTCTTTATCACTTCCTCCCTTCCTTTCTTCCCATCTTCCCTCCATCCTTCTTTTCTAAACATTATATTGTATGCTCAATCTTCCTGGAACATTTTTTCTTACTGTTTTCCAATTTTAATTAAAGATCAAAGATGAGCCAATCTTTCCTTCCTTCTTTCCTTTCTTTATTATTTATGTTAAAGAAGAAAGTTGAAAAGCCACCAATCCATTCTTCTTTCCTCTTTTCCCCCTCCTCCCGCTTTCATTCCTTCTTCACTCCTTTCTGCATCCCTCCTTGCTGTTTTTCATTGCTTACTTATTTTCTTTTGCTGAAACACATTTTTCTTTTTGTTTCACTTAAATGAAGAAAGTTACATTTCAATCATCCCCATGATTCATACCTTCCCTCCTTCCTCTTTTTTCCTTTTTACCCCTCATCCATACTTCCTTCTATTCTAAACACAAAACAGAGTGCTTACTCAATCACTTATGCTGAAACCTTTTTCCTGTTGTTTATCTCTGTAAATCAAAGAACAAAGTTGAGCTTGCCTCCCCTCCTCCCCTCCCCTCTTATTCTCCCCTCCTCTCCTCCCTTCCCCCTCCCCTTCCTTCTCTCCTCTCTTCTCCTTCCCTCCTCCCCTCCTCTCCTCTCCTTTCCTCTAATCTCATTTCATTTTTCCTTTCCTTTCCTGTTCTCTCCTCTCCACTACTTTCCTTCTTTTCTTTCCTTTCCTTCTTCCTCCAGCGCAACAAGGCAGTCTGTGCCCACTCTAAAAAAAAAAAAAAGAATTGCTTTGCAGAATGATGCTGAGAAAGTCATGTTTCAGCAGGATTAGCTCAGTAAATCTTGATTTTCAGATAAGGGCCTGATGCTAGCTGTGGGCATGACAATTCCTTGGCCAAAATGGTGTCTTTACCGCTGAGTTAATCTGCCGGTCACGCTGACAGGTGTTAGATTTACAGATCTTTATATTTGCAGCTACACAGTACAGAGCAGTACAGAAAGCAGGTGAAGGTGCAGAGCTGGGCCAGTTCTCCTCCAGCGCACACCACAAAGGGAAGGGAATGGAAACAAAACACATAAACCAATATTGAAGCAGTTAATTACTCATAGAAAGAGGCATATCTCTATTGCTATGTAATGCTCTATGCTTTATTAAGATTTATACTGCTCTTTTAACACATCCTGCAAAGTACCTGACAAAACAAAGTAAAAGCTTTGCACATCTGATTGAAAGAAAGTGAAAACAAAATTTAAAAAGAGCGAGCCCTTTATAGCGCACCAACCAACACAAACATATTAGTTACCAGTCTATAAATCTTACTCTGTTGCACAGTAAAGAACACATATTGCTGGAGACTGTGGGGTTGCCATAACACAAAGAGTTTCTTAGCTACGATACAAGACAAAGATGGAAACCAAGCATTGATGCAATCATTTTTTTTAGATATTTATTGTACGAGAGTTAAACACTACCGCTTTATTGGCATTCCATTTGGTGTTAAATCCCATAAAGGATTTGCACCAATTCTTAAAGCTATGTTTGAATCCGCTCTGTCAACATTGCTTAAAATAAAATCTGTAAATTGCCTCTGTGTGTTTTTAATTGGAATAATACAGGTTTGTTTTGCTATATAAGTAGATTACATGATACAGATCTAAAACAGAATTTTACCAGTACTGGATCATGGCAGTGTGATAAAGCTTACCAAGCTTTAGTAGAACTTCACTTTCAGCCAGCAAAAGTAAAACGTAATAATAAAAAAAGCTTTTGCAGAGATATTTTCAATATGGAGCTGTCAGTCTTCTGGGTTGAATAATTGCGGGCATAATTTAATCCACTTCCCCTGAGCCCAGGCTGTCATGGAACCTAGGAGTGCACCATTATACCATCCTGGCCTCAGAGTACTACTGCACTGAACAGTTTTTATAAGTCATTACACATCACACATAAATACTTGTGGATCCTCCCAGTACTTGGCCCTTTTTGCTACTTCCTCTGCCTTGGTGACCACGCTTCTTACATTCTCCTAATCATGTGGCAGCATTGTTAGCATCATTAACACCCACTACAAAATGCTGTGCCAAAGCTCGGTGTACCAAAAGCCCCATCATAGAACTGTGACATCACACAGGTAGGCAGCTGACCTCATTTTGTGGGCAAATAACGTTGCTGAACCTAGACCTGACCAATTGAAGCAACCCCAGAGCATAACACTGCCCCATAGGCTTGTACAATAGGCACTAGGCATGACGGGTGCATCACTTCATACATCCCTTTTCTTAACCTGATGCACCCATCACTCTGGAACAGGGCAAATCTGGACTCATCAGACCACATTACCTTTTTTCATTGCTTCAGAGTCCAATCTTTATGCTCCCTAGCAAACTGAAGCCTTTTTTCCAATTAGCTTCACCCAATTTCAGTAATTCCAGCAATCTCCTTAGTTGTTTTCTTTGCTCGAAGCAGGCCATTAATTTCACACTTCTGAAACAGAACTACATAATCTAACAAATGAGAACTGCATCAGTTAAGGTTAAATAACTTGTTGCCAGGTGAAACATATAAATCACTGCAGTAAGTATCCAATGGAAGGCTCTTGTATGGAAGGCAGTGTATATAAAATTGTGACATATTTACAGTTCAGATCTGCTCTAGGGGCTTAGTGCATAACATATTGGCGATTCACATATACTTTAATGTTAGCACCCTGTAACTACTTATAGAGCAGGATCCAGACTAGAAGAGGAATGGTTAGCACAGGCAGCCAATCAGACTACTTTGTAATTCTAACAATGGAAGTTTCCTGACACAAGGAGAGACCAGAATGATGACATCCATCCAATTATGTTTAATTGAAGTGGAGAAAAATAAGTTCATCTACCTGGCAATTCCTTTTGGCAAAGGTGGCAAAGGTGCCTAGATCACATGACTGGCTGAAAAAGGAAAATAAAGTTTGAAAGGTAAGATTATAAATAAATATGTATATGTTTTACATAATTCAACAGTATATTTAGCCATTTGCTTGGCTAAATGACTTTAAAGTATACTTAAGGCCAAAACTTGTTTTACCTCTGGAAGAGTAGGGAATAACTGTGGACATAAATACTAGACATGTGCATAGGATTCGGACGAACCTGCAAATCAACAAAATTGAGTTGATTCGGCGGTTTGTCCGAATCCAAAATATCAAATTTTTTATATGCCCAAATATACTAAAACGATATTCGGGCATATAAAAAATTGTTATCAAAACACAATATGGCCGCTGACACGTTCTCCACATGCCCGCCGCCATCTTGGAGGTGGGGTGCATAACATCACATGAGACCACACCAGATTGGCTGCCAGCGTGTTCTGTGCATGTGTGCCGCCATTCTGGAGTATATCTTGGTATACACCAAGATGGCGGCGCCCACATATTCGGGTACCACCATCTTGGTGTATACCAAGATATACTACAAAATGGTGGCACGCAAGTGTAGAACGCGCTGGCGGCCAATACGGCCATCGCTCATTCTGCAGTTTCTTTGTGCGGTTTCGGATTGCTTCAAAATCCGAAACAACATTAACATTTGTTTCCTTTGACGAAACAAGTGAAAATGTTTTTCATTTTCATTTGTTTTGTCTGAAAATATTTTTTTTCCCCTGCACATGTCTAATAAATACAATAAATAACAATGTAGGTGATAACACTCATTTTACAAGGTAATGATTTAATGCACAGTAATATTTATCTAAATCCGCTGTCCCTATTTCCCTAAGGCTTCCTGCCTATTGTTTCCAGCTGCGATGACTGGTTCCCCAATACTGATTTCTTGCTGGTCCCTGACCAATCTTGTTACTGCCCTCCCACACCAACAGTGCATGCAATACAGGACCAGTGTGGCTTACTCTGGTACACAGGAGTGCCTATCCATGTTCCGGCACTGGAGAGTGGAGGAATGGACCTTTGGCTGCAGTGGGACTGTAAATCAAGTTAAAGGAGAACTATGAAGTGAGTGCTTTTCATTCACCTCATAGTTCTAGCCGACGTGTGACAATGAGACTGTCACAGGTCGGCTCAGTAGATCGGGAGGTGAGCGAACACATAGCGGCGTCTGCTCACCTCTTGATCCTGTCACGCCTCTCTGCCATGACAGGGGAGGGGCTGGACTCCCCCCTTCCCCGCTCCAATCCACCAGCGCTGACTGGCGGAACGGACGGGGGAGGGGGCGGGTTACAGCTGGCTCTGCCTCTAGATAGGCAGAGACAGCTGTCAGTAACGCAGCTGGGCGGATCCCGGCATAATTGTCGAGATCCGCTTCAGCTGCGGTATCTCAGTATACCGCGAGCAGCAGCTCGCGGTATACTGCGGCGTCTCAGTATACCGCGAGCTACAGCTCGCGGTATACTGAGCCTAGGGTGACGGGAGGATGATAGTTTGTGTCCTCCCGTTACACTAAGGAGAACTATGGGTAAAAGCCTTAACCCCATAGTTCTCCTTTAAGCATTCCTCTGTGTAAGATCATCCCCTAGTAAAACTATCCTTATAAATTGCATATACTGTTTTTTCATTTATGCCAATGGTTCTGCATTAAAACTCTTGTCAAGTTTTTTCCATTAGGGACATTTTCCTGCTTTTGCTGCCCTGAAACACAATAGGAACTGAGAGGAGATCTCTTCACATTAATGTAAATCTTCTCTTAGACAGTTGTCCCCATTGGAACATTTTTTCTCTAGATCTGTTGAAAATTGGGGACTTTCCTTCATTTTTGCTTTTAGTGAAAATGATCATAAAGTAAATCTCACCAAAAGGGACACAGTCAGCAATAAAAACCCCACAGGGGTTCCAACTCTTGCCTAATTTAACAAACAAACACGAAAATGGCTTTAAGTACACTTTAAACATAGCATAGAAAATGAATACAGCATTAATGTACATTTACAAAACATAAAACCTTAACCTTGAGCTTAAAAGAACACCATAAACAAACACGATAAATACTTTACAAAGAAAATAAAAATAACATGGAAAAGTAGATGTAAAATCCTACTTTAACCATGACACTCAAACAACTTTATCGACACCAGATAACAAGTACAGATGGGCAGTAATCCCCCAAATCCTACTACTTAAGAAGCTATCATTCACACGGTGCCCGATGTGAGTCACAGCATTATTTATGACTATAAATTGTTTGCGAGGCTTGGCACATAAAGCTCTTCACACCTCTCATTAACCTCGCTGCACCTACCATGGTGGCAAAAGACAGATCCATCCCACTGGCTTCCAGGAGCGTAATGGACAATTAGCATCTGCAAGAGCTGAATCTGCTGAAAACAGACAAATGAAACAGGGGATATAGCGTGCTATAAAAGTAGATATTTCTTCCCTGGCCCACAAGGCAGCAATGCTAATGAGGCACCCAACCCTTTAAGAGCACAAAAAAGTTTGCCTAGTGTGACTCTGCAAAGGCACTTACAGCACTGTTAAAATAAGCCAGAGTTTAAGGCACAAAATAAAAAGTAATTTATAGACATATAAACATCAAATGGGGAGAACTGCAGGTTTTAGGGCTAATAATAACTTATATTTCTCCATAAAACAAACATGATGTCTGAGATTAAATATTGCTCAGAGGATGGAATTGTGTGGATGTTAATGCAACACTTTGTGAATGCTGCTTGACACAAACTTTATTTATTTTATTTATTAGTGCCGGTATAATGCAAGCATATTCGTCAGTGCTGTATAGAGGAACATGAGATATTCTGGCACGTTCCTGGAGTGAGACCGGATGGAGGAAGTGGCGCCCATTGCGTTCCTTGTCCAGTGTCCCTGGATGTGGTGACAGGGAGCACAGTACACAGGGCAGCACTGGTGCCTGAACTGAAGCTGACCAGATGCAGGATACAGAAGACAGAAGCCAAGTCGAGGTCACGGGCCAGGGTCAAGCCAATCGGACAATGGAAATACCAATTCAGGAGCCAGAAGCGTGGTCAAGAGCCGAGCCGGGTCAGGAGCCAAAGGTCAGATCAGGTACAGGCAGCAGGCAAGACAAGTCCGACGGAAGGCCGAGGTCGCCAGGGTATGGGGCTATGCTCTTAGGTGCAATTAACTTTTTTAGATGTTTCCTTTAACAAAGCAAATATACAAACATGTGAACACAAGCATACAACCTAATTTTTGGGACATTGTACCCTACTTGTCATCCTCAACGATCTTGACCATAGAAGCAGCCACTCTCAGTCACCGCTCCCTGCAGGGATGCCCCCTCCCCTCTCCATTCCTCAAGTGCTGACTGAAGGGATAGATGAGGGAGGGGGCAGGTACAACTGACTCTGGCTCTAGAGAGGCAGAGCCCCTATCAATCAGGCAGTGGGATGGATCCCCACAACATTGTCGGGATTTTTGGCTGCACCGTGGTTCTGCGCTGTCAGAATATAGTGGGCAATAACTCGCTATATGCTGAGTTTCGGGTCACAGGAGGACATTAGTGAATGTCCTCCTGTGACCCTAAAGGGAACTACGGCCAAAAAAGGTTCTCTTTTAATATCAGCCTCCTGTAATCCACTGCACTGCAGCACTCAGGCTCTGCTGTGCACACATGACAGGACAATGTTCAATGTTCACTAGAGAAAAAAGCATAGTAAACAGGGTTGGTGAATAACTATGTTGCTACTCTTTTATTGTGTGTCCCATGGGCTGTAGGTAGCAAGGTTACACCATTGTACTCCTTAACTTCATCAGAAAAAGTAGTGTTTAGTAAAGCAGCGGCTTGTCAGAATTATAAATAGTTGCTGACCCTGGTCTGTTCCTTGACTTCTCTCTCCAGTGACTTTTATCTCCTGCCGCGAGACGAGGGTGAGCACAAGTTCCAGTGACATCATCACCCACTGGAAGTCGGGCCACTCTCTGTCTCGCTACCCAGGTGTGCATGGCCTGGAATAGCTAGAGAGGTCCCTCTCGTCATTTCAAGCTCCCATCGAGGTACATGACATACATTTTCTTCATTAAACATCTGAATGTATTTACCCTTGAGTAAAGGAACTCTATATAGGCCATAGAACGAAGCAGAAATATAATCACATCCGCAATATGTTTAAGAATTCTGAATCACCTGACAGACAGAGAATTAGTTAAAGAAAGAGCTGATATGTTCATCAAGACCACCAAGGGTAGTAGCCCACCCTCCCTGGTGTTGGACCGCTAATCCTGAATTAGTTCCTATATATTTGCATGCCTCCTACTGAATTAGGATTAAAGACTGGCTGGGTTAAGAGGTGCTAGTCAGCTTGTGATGAGCAGGGTATTTAGATATGAAAATATGCAAATATTCCCCACGTTGACAAAACCATCCCACAGTATGTTTAAATGCAGCTGTTTAAGCACATTCTGGAATCTAATGAATCACGTTTGGAAATGTAACCAGAGAGCGAAGCAAGATGGACTCTTGTTGAAGCACTTTTTAAAGTAAATGTATTATCTGAGATATTATTAGCACAGATTTTTCCTGAGAAGTGAGGATTTTAATATTCATCATGGAAGGTCTAATCTTTAAAGACATTATAATCTAACTGTTTAGGATAATTTCTGCATTAATACATAAAGAGCCAGCTAAAGCCTGAAGGATGGGATTATTAAAAATAGAATTTTAATGTTGAATTATCAAGGAATAGAACACGTTGCTTTGTGATTGGGCGATGTGTTACGGATCGGTATGATGTGTGGAAATAATATAAAGCATTGTGTCACATTTAGTCTATTTCGAGTGGCTCTAGCTGGAAGGTTTCTTCACCCGCTTGTTAAAGTAAAGGGAAAAATGTGAAGGCTGCTATTCCTAGCCTTCTCGTGGAAATGATAGTGGCCTGGCTTCACAGTCATGGACCTTAAACAAGCATGTAGCTAAGGAAAGTCAAACGAAAAGTCAGAATTTCCTAACACTGTACTTGTTCTGGGTTAGTGAATTGAAGCCAAAGCTTCAGCATGGCAGCCAGGAATCTAGCTTTCTCAGAAGAAGGTAAGAGTTAAAGGAGAACTATGAGGTGAGTGCTTTTTCCACTCACCTCATAGTTCTAGCCGACCTGTGACAATGAGACTGTTACAGGTCGGCTCAGTAGATCGGGAGGTGAGCGAACACATACCGGCGTTCGCTCAGCTCTCGATCCTGTCATGGCTCTCTGCCGTGACAGGAGAGGGGCTGGATTCCCCTCTCCACGCTCCGATCCTCCAGTGCTGACTGCCGGAACGGACGGGGGAGGGGGCGGGTACAGCTGGCTCTGTCTCTAGATAGGCAGAGCCAGCTGTCAGTCACACAGCTGGGCGGATCCCGGCATAATTGTCGGGATCCGCTTCAGCTGCAGCGTCTCAGTATACCGCAAGCTATAGCTCGCGGTATACTGAGCCTAGGGTGACGGGAGGACGCTAGTTTGTGTCCTCCCGTTACCCTAAGGAGAACTATGGGGAAAAGCCTTAACCCCATAGGTCTCCTTTAAGAAATGGTAGCCTCCATATTTCACTCTCCATTGGGAACAGGCAAACTATGGGAAAAAAGAATCCTCTGCCTGTGTTTTGATATTAGTGAATTAGTAAAAAGAGGTCAAAAGGGCCACTTATAAATTCACTTTAAAGCGAAGCCAAACTCAAAAAGTAAAGATTTGCTACCTAATAGGAAACATCTACAAATTTAAATTGTGTTTAAGCAGTACCCTAAAATATGTACTTTTTGTCTTTTCTCTTGAAAAATAGAGCAGTTCCCTGTGCCTTAAGCCTCATTACTGTATATCTACTGTGTGAGATATAAGGCATTGCTTGCTCTGCCTGCTATTCTGAGGAGGTTAGGAGTGAGATTTAGTGATGTCACTACTGTGCTGCTTACTGTTCTCCTTGTTGGAGAGAAAACCGTACCTGAGGACCTGCAGTGCAAGGATCTCCCTGCTTCTGCTATATTCATTCTGTGGATCTGTGATCATTCTGGGGACAGAAATCAGGAAAATAGAGAGTACAAGCAATACTGGTGAGTAGCTTTTGCCCTATGATTGTCTGTTTTTTTGACACAGCTCCCACAGGTCAAGTCCTCTTTAAGTAGTAAAGTGCCCCTGAGTCATTCAGTAGGATGAGCAATGAGAGTTCCTCTTTAACGACTGTAGGGGCAGAGGGAACAAGAATTGCCACACTCTGTGTTGTAAGTGAACTAATAATGAAATAGAATACTTCAAACTTTGGTTGTCTGTTTTGGGGGTATGCTAAAATATTTTCTTGGGGTTTCAAAGTTTTTTATTGGTTTCCATATTTATAGACATCAAGGCGCATACAACAACAGAAAAAGTGACAAAACGGTTATATAGTTATCCAGCATATGTGACAAAACAATACCAACACAACATAACGATCGATCATCTCATAGTGCCAACAGCGCATGAGGTGCATTCGTTCATTCTCTCATGTCGTTCTGGGAACCGCTATATATCACCTTATCTATCGGTGCTAAATTCCTCTTGGTGGGGGATTTACATCTCCCGCCAGGGGGAGAGTTAAATGGAAACACTTTTTAGTTAGAGAGAGAGAAAACAAAAAAAAACGAAAAAAAAAAAGAAATGAAAAATAGTTAAGACTATTTTTAAAAAATACAACGGAGAAGTTTAACACAAAAACAAAAGAGAAACAAATATACAAATATAGAATTGCAAATTCATAGAGTTCTACTATCCGCAGACTTATCTAACCCAAGGGCGTGGGTAGGGTGCCCGACAGATTTGAAATCCCTTGGTGCGTCAGCCATGGTTTCCACACTTCTTTGAAACTAAAATATCTATCTTGTGATATACTATGGAGCTTCTCATGAATCATAACCCAGTTTAGTTTAGACAGAACCATAGAAAATGGGACCCTTTCTGATTTCCAAGATCGAACTATGGAGATTTTAGCTGCTAAGGAAAAGAAGAACAAGAATTTGCCCTGAGCTCTGGAAATACTTGGGACCGGTTTGTTCAGGAATAAGTATTGAGGATCTCTCGGGATATCACACCGGAGGATCTCAGAGAGCAGGGCAAAAAATGTATTCCAAAAGCAGAGAATCTTTGGACATTGCCACCATATATGGATCATTGTGCCTTGCTGGTTGCAACCCCTAAAGCACAGGGGGCTCTTCCCGGGAAACATAGTTGACAACCTAACTGGAACAAGGTACCATCTGGAGAAAACTTTATAGTTGGCCTCTGCTAGGGAGACATTGGGAATTCCCAACATCAGTCTCGCAGTACACTGTTGCCATTCTTCAATGGGGAGGGTGACGCCAAGGTCAGCCTCCCATGCAGTCATATAAGCTAATTTCATAAATGGCCCGAGTAGTATGGCGTATATTATGGAAATCCCCCCCCCATTGGTCAGACCCCGCAAACACCGCCGCTCGAATGGTGTCGTTAGGGGGATACCACTTTCTGGGATGCAAAGTGATTTCAAGAAGTGCTGTATCTGTCTAAAATATTTTCTTGATGCCACAAGCAAACCAGTCAGAATTCTTGCACTACATCTTCAACTCTGAGTTTCAAAATTTATGTTTGGAAGCTGACTGGCTGCTATGAGCAACAAGCCCCTTAGACATACTGCATAAGACCTAGGGAAGCCCATCATCAGTAAGGTTCCTTTAGCTTAAAGCACATCTAAAGCCTATAGTTTGTTTTTTGGATAAAGCCATCAGGAGTTACAAACGCACTAAGGTATTTATTGTTGTCTGTGTCCCTTTAGTCTTTCTATTTGTCCTGGCTACTGTCATTGGGACAGAAAGTAATGCAAAATGCAGAATTTTGAGTTGCCACCCACCAAAACAGGAATAGAAGGGGACACTTGTACAAGTAATAGCTAAGAGAGGATTTCTCCTATCTCATGTCCTAGTGTGCATACCAGACAGGAAGTTAAGGGAAGTCTCCCTAATGGGACACAGATAGCAAACCTTGACGGGGTTTTAACCAAATTTTTGGAAAAGTTTTGGCTTGAGATATACTTTAAATTGATCAAGACCTGCAGTCCTCCAAAGGCTTTAAATTGACAGTTGATAGTAGACATGTAAGCTGCGGTACAATTCAGTTTGGTTTGGTGTGGATTTTTTGTTATTTCGGGATTCGGGTCTGAAATTCAATTTGGTTAGAGGTTTCGGAACTGGACGAAATCCAAATTTTTGTTAGTTTCAGATGAGTTTACGAACGAATATTAGTTGCGACTAACACAGAAAACCATATACAGATATGAATACTAAAGCTGAAGCTCCTAGACCTGTATGGCATTCGGGAACCGAATTTCCAAATACCATTCGGGAGCTCCAAAAAACAATACAGGTCTGGGAGCCAAATACATATACACACATAATATTAAAGCTGAGGCTTCCAGACCCAAATGGCATTCGAGAACTCTCGAATGCTATTCGGAAATTCAGATTCCATTCGGGTCTTGGAGCATCAGCTTTAGTGTTATGTATATAGGGAAGGGTGAATTGTTCAAGAAACTTTTGGACAATTTCTTAAGGTACCGCAATATACAGGGGTACAGGTACTCCTAGAATTGGATCCTAATAGGTTGGACTTCATGGACTAATGTCTTTATTCAACCTCAAATACTATGTAACTATATATATGTAATTAGTATTCTGTATTACGAATGAATATTCATTGCAACAACATTGGGAGCCATATATACATAAAACTAAAGCTGACGCTCCCAGACCCAAAATGGCATTTGGATGCTCCCAAATGCTATGCGGAAATTCCGATGCATTAAACCGAAAAACACATCTGATTGGACAGAAAAGTCACGTCTGATTCAATTTAGTTTTTTAATAAAATTCGGACGGGATCCGAAATTCCGGAAACGGAAATCCACATTCGGATGCATTGGGATCCGAATCGCACATGTCTAGTTGATAGTGGGACTTCAGTTTGACAACAGAGTGGGTTATATATGGCCTCTGTTGGGTCATAATGCCCCCTCTCAGTGTCTGATCTGATGGCAATGATGTCATGACTGACCATCAAGAGATTGAAGCTAGGTCTCGAACCTGAGGATGCACTTCTGAATCGATCAATATGGCTTCTATGGACTAAAGCCATGGCTTTGCTTGGTGATCTATAGCTATATTAAGATTGCTTTTACCTTTAATACAGCCCTTTATGTGCATTGTTGTAAAGTACTATAAAACAAGTATATATACCTAATGCACTTACACTTGCAGCAACCATTTTAAGAGCACCACCTAATGCACTAGTTCATGCTCCAAATCACCATTAAAACAATGGCGTGCCATAAAAATAATATGGTCTTTTAGTAAAGAGCAGCCTTTAATCAGACATGTGGCTCTCAAACTTTTAGCACTTTAGCAGAAGTTAATTGCACTTAGTTTAAGTAAAGGAACATCACACTACAACAGAGCTTGACCTCCATAATAGCTTTTAAACCTAATGGGTACATAGTAAAATCTATTAACATTACGGAGCAACAAAGTACCTGGAAATATAAATGATTTGATGTTTAATTCAGAGATTTCATTGGCTTTCATTGGCTTTTTGCTGATGATGTTCTATATATACAAATTTATTTTTAAAAGGGAGCACCAGTTTTAGCATGCAGGCTGGTGTGAACAGGCCCTAAAGGAAGCCCATGTGGTATTTCAGTGACAACATAATTTGAGCTATCATTGTAATATTTTACCTAAAGTAAATTTAAAGCCCGAACTCTTTTTCTTTTGTAGGCAATTTTTAGAACCCCTGTAAATTGTGGCTTTAGAAACACTTTAAAGCTAATTAATAAAAGACACCAATCAATGCAGCTGTGTAATCAATAAATACTGCCTTTAGGCGATCCCCTAAGACTCATCTCTTCAGGGAAGCCTATCTCACCTCAACCTGACCACTGAACTATCACATTCTCAAACAATTCAGCCCCACACAGCTACCTCCTCATGAATCACTTCCCCCACCCTTTAGATTGTAAGCACTCATGGGCAGGGCCCTCCTTACCATCTTGTCTTGAATTGTATTGTAATTGTAATGTCTTCCTTAAATTGTAAAGCGCTGCACAAACTGTTGGCGTTATATAAATCCTGTATAATAATAATAATACATATATAGATGTATTTTTAAATGCAGTGTATGCACCCGAATTTGACCTGGTATCAACGTTTTGCTGTCCTCAACAGAGCTCAAACTGAGACGGAGGGGGAAGCCGCACGAGGAGCCAATTTTATTGTAGAGCTCATGTGCTAACAAGGCTGATAGAAGGAGACAGCAGAGTGAGAGGGAGATTAGCTCATCAGTCTGCTATTTCTCCTTTCAATGTCCAGTCAAAAGGTGGAGGTAAGAAGAAGACCTGTGGGGGAAAGGGAAATTACACCAGTGATAGATCAAGTCCGCTCCCCTGCCAGAATATAGGGAAGATTATTCTTCTAATAGCTAAGGCCCTTTCTTTTGTATAAGTTGGTGAACACGTTTTGACCATAAAAATTAGGATCATTCACTCAACCCCTGTCTGTGTTCATTGTTTAAAAATATGGTACAGCTAATGGTGAAGGTTCTACTCCACTCCTGAAGGGGTAAAGCCTTTAAAGAATTGGATAGACAAATTATTTTGAATCTATAGATGGTTTTTTTTTGATTGTTGCAATCAAAGCCAACACATTTTCTGGTTTTAATATATCCTCACCAGGGCTTTAGGTGTGACTTTTGTAAGTGTAAAGTTCAAGGTGTCATCATTGGTAACATATATTAGTCTTTGTACTGGTTAAAAGTGTCCAACTCAGGGAAAACGCTCTACACTTGTCCATAGAGTAGAACTCCTGAAGGCAGATTGCTCTGTGGCATACGTGTGAAAGTAGAGTTGATCCCGAAGTTCAATGTTAAATTTGGATTGCATTTCATGAATTTGGATGGCTAAATCTGACTCCAAATTTCTGTTATTTTGGGCCATTCAGATATTCCAAAAGGCTTCTGAAAGAAATGTATCAAAGTGCTTCAAAGGCTCCTATTGCCTGAGCACCCCTAACTTGATTGCCAGTTCCACCAAGTCTCGGCCTTCTATCTTAGTATAATTTTTAAAGTGACACTAAACTCAGAAGTTAAGCCTTAAAAATACATTCAAGTCCCTTAACAATTAACAAAAATGTATCCTATTTGTGCATCACTCGGCTGTAGATCCTCAAACCATCTCTGCTTTGGTGCTGACACTGTCCTTCCTTCTGGAGGGTGTCTACTTTTGTTCCACATTCTCCCTGTGTGTGTTGTAAAGTAGTCACCACTCCAAGCTCACTCCTGTGATGGACTACAGTCTCAATTCAAATGACAATTCAAATGACATGAGATTGTAGTCCATCACTTGAGGGAGCTTGGAGCGGTGACTACTTTACAACACCCAGGGACTATGAGCTGGTGAAGTTCTATTCTCCTTTAAAGTGACGCTAAACTCACTGGAGTGAGTTTGGAGCTATGGCTACTTTACAACATCCAGAGGAACCATGGGGAATAAAAGTAGCCACCCTTCAGAAGGAAGGACAATGTCAGCACCAATTCAGAGATAATTTGAGAATCTACAGCCGAGTGATACACAAATCTTTTACATTTTTGTTAATAGTTAAGGTACTTGAATGCATTTTTTAGATTTTGCTTATGAGTTTAGTTTCACTTTAAAGGAAGTGTCTCAAACTGTTTTGGCCCCATCATCTCATCAGACAAGACCTTCACAATCCATTCTGCACATTTTTTTTATTATTTGCTGCTCTGTAATACACACTTTTTTGCAGCCTGATTCAGATCCAACAAGACTTCCAGTTCAGAAATTCCAAAATGTGGAGGTTTTCAGAGAAGTTAGGAGTTACACAGAAGTTATATTATTACCCACATTTTTGTGAGTATAATTCTCTGTTGATAGTTGACTTAGTTGCATTGCATGGGAATTGGCTTTTTTTGACAAATAAATATAACAACAACAAAAATTGGACACATCTTTTTGACGCGTGTTATACGTTAATTTGAGGCCCACTAACATCTGTCATAAAGAAGTAAATGAGCTAGATTATAGAGATTCTATCACAGCGAATATGTTTTTCTCGTTGAAACAGAATAGAATTTTCAAGTATGATGGCTAATACTTAAAAAGAAGATTTATGGAATGCAACAGGATATTTTTTTCCTCGTTTGGATAATTGCCTACCTCTCTTCCTGCACAACAACCGTGTACAGTACAGCTCTCGCTGCCATACAAACTGATCATCTACAATTTAGCATCAATTTTAAAATTTTAAGAGTATGAAACAGATGTCTTTCTTTCCCCAAAGGTTTAAGTGTGTTGCGTCTTCTGCTACCTACGGGTATAGCCAGATGTTTCCTACGCTGACACCTGTACGGATCAGCCTTGCATCATTAGGAATTGCTCTTATTGTGTAATAAACCTTACGGGAATTGGAAGCAAGTTTGATTTAAACACACTAAACACCAAATTCCATTCTTTAACAAAACTCCAGGATGTATATGTAGATGATATGTATGTAGGGGATAATGTAACACCGCTGATCATTGCAAGAGTGGAGTCAGTGACGATGTAAAGCAGCAGAAAGTATTTATAGAGGCCATAGATCTGACCTCTGCTAAAAGTTAACTAAGTGAAGATGACAAAATGATTTATGTTCCTGCATGGCCATCTTAAAGTAGATGTAAACCCAATCGGTAACATCTCATACAACCTTTACCATGTTAAAGTTATACCACAAGGCATTTTCAATCCTTTTCAATCTGAAACTTTCAGTATGATTTTACCTGCTGATTCTGCCACAAAGGTGCGTGTTGAGGTATAGTCTGTTATCAAGTGACAACGCTTCCTAACCCTGTCTCCCAACTGTGTCACCCTGTCGCACACAGTCATACAGTGCTGTGCACTGTGCATTAACATCAGTCCCTGCCCTCAAGGAGCTTACAGTCTAAGGTCCCTATTGTGCTCGCATACAGGGCCAATTTAGACAGGAGTCAATTAACCTTCCAGCATGTATTTGCAGTGTGCAATGAAACCAGAGTACCCAGAGGAAACCCAAGCAAGCAAAAGGAGAACATGCAAACTCCTTGCAGACAGTATCCTGACCGGGATTTGAACCAGGGACCTCCAGTGGGGCAAGCTAGAAGTGCTAACTATATTACATCACAGTACGTTACTTTACAATACTTTATGCAGCTGAATGTAACTGTAAGAGCCAACTCCATCCAAACCTTATTTTGTTTTGCATAGAGTAGGGAGTGGTCATAGCCTCTGTCAAGTCTTATATGCCATATGTGTCCCTATTGGATATATTTTCCCATACTGTCAGTCAGACTTGGAAGTGATGGGAAATTTTTACCAAAAACACAATATGATATGATCATAGTGTATAAATGTATCAAAAGTGATTACATAAACGGTAAAAACCTGTTGACTTGAAGAATTGCATTTTTGATCTGTAACAGTGTCTGGGCCAGCGATTAAAACAAAACTGAAGATCTGCTTTAAAAGTCATATCAAAGCTTTGATTTTTAAATAAACATTAATTATGAACTACTTTTATTACAGTTTGTATGTATTAATAGAAATATTATTCTCAGTGGGCAGCAGAGACCCTGCCAGTTGAAGGAGGTTAGGGTCTGCCTTTACAATGAGACCCCTTCTATACAACCTTAACTATGGGATCCACAAGATATCATTGGCCCAGTCTAGAATAAAAAAAAGACATAATTGGAGTAAAAACTGAAATTTAAGGTATTGGGTATAATAAATTACATGCTAGTTTTCCACAGTAACTTTTCATCATTACTTTAAAATTACTTTTTTAATAAAAAAAATAGTTTAGATATCAGTGAGGGCCACATGATTCGGGAACACATGGATATGTGGTCATACAAGGTCAATGATGTTAGCAGTATCAAGCCCCTGGTTTGCGTACAAGGAATGCCTTGACCACAGCTGATTAGGCTCGCACTGTTGGCTTCCTTCTGAGCTCAGAAATGAGCTTAGGTTCAACTTGAACTCAAGCCCATCACTACTCTGGATCTGCTATGATCCTAGCATCACCCTGGGTTTGGAACATGGACATGGAGGGGAAATCATTCATATCTATCTAGCTGCTTTTATTAT
>NW_017306408.1:1782667-1785533 GCF_000935625.1 Nanorana parkeri | reverse complement strand
TATATATATATTTTATCTATCTACACATTAGATGCGCTTTGCTCTTTGGTTTGACCACTTGTTGCTTTCATCAAGAATATGAAAGATCCACGGCACACATGGATTGCAGAAATGCTTCTTTTTTTAGCTTATTAAATGGTACAGGATATGGCTCTTACACGTTTCACGCTTGCAACCCTGAAACAAGCATAAAACACATAAGAACCATATCTTGTGCCCTTTAATGAACAAAGAAATACATTTTCCACTGTCCAATTGTGCTCTGGATCCTGCATATTCTTGGTACTGATCTATTAGCAAGGTGAACTGGCCCAGCACCTGGCCATAGAGGATGGGCCTGAAAGCTGAGATCCATTTGGAGAGGTTTGTTCAATGTTGCTTACATCACACTGGTGGGTAAATGATGTCATTAACACATCATAGATCCCAGAATCCTTTTTCTTATAGGTCATTAGGATGTTTACTGTATGTACTGTACCTGAATATATTCTGTGCATTTGTCACAGATGCAAAAGCCCCAAATGGACTTAAATGCTTCTATTTTGTGCTGATGCATGTGAACAAAAGCTGATTAATTTCAAGCGGTGTGCTGGCAACATACTGTATATATTCCAATTCCGGATCTGTTGGCTGGTTTGCCATATACCGTAGGTGTTGAAGATTAGTCCTTAATTCTTGGCATTTGCTAAATTTTTTGGAATAAACAAGGTATAGCAAAACACTTTTGAAGTTCCCACATCTGGCGTTCGGACATTGCTTCTCTTGCCTCTTCTTGCAGCCTGGAGTTGCTGTTTAATTCTGTGCGGCGGTACTAGATACAGATATATATTCTCCTTTCTGACAATGCGCACAAAGCAACCTCGTTAAGTGTAATTTCCTCTCTGTACACGAGCTCCTCTCTGTTTATAAACTCCCAGAAACAAGCCCATATGAATGCATGAAGCCGCCGCAGGTTCCTGCCGGAATAAGACGTTATCTCCGGAAATAGAGAAACGCTCGTACAATTTGCGGCGCGGTGGCGGCACTCCGAGCTTTATGACTTATTTCTAATTTGTATTGATGGCCTTAAAGTCGCATGCTTTGCAGTTCTATGAAAGAAAAGATTATAAATGGAGATTAATTATAATTTTGCTAGCTCAGTACTTGTAAAACTAAAGCAATTTATATTCTGTCCCTTAATGATCTCCATTCCTGATTGCAGTAATGTAATCTAATTGTGATTATGATCGTATCTGAATCATGTGGGCCTCAATGTGATTGAAACTACTTTTTGCATTAAAAAGTAATTTTAGAGTAATGATGAAAAGTTACTGTGGAAAATTGGCAAGTAATATATTTTACTCAGTATCTTAAATTTCTGTTTTTATTTCCGATGATATCTTTTTTTTTTAATTTTATCTAGGCTGGGCCAAGGATACCTTCGCTGGAACGCCGCAGGCTGACATTAAAGGAATAGGATCTATAATTCACACACAGAGCAACTCATTTATAGCAAGGATTGGAAGGGGGTTGGAAGGAATCTGACTAATAGCACATGTAGATTTTGTTTGAATGGAAGCTTCTTTGTGTATATATATATGTGTACATATATATATATATATATACCTGTTGCTCCTGTTAGAAATCTTGTGAGCTGATAATTTTGTGCTGTTAACTTCCTGTGCCCCTGTGTTGTCCCTACCATCTCTTTTGAATACAGTACACCACCCATGCTCCCCATGCTCATGCTCATGCATGGGGTGCTTTGTAATTCTAATACATATTCTGTCCTATGGTGACAACAATGCTTCTCCACATTATAATGAGTGAACTCTGTCACCCTGGACAGTAAGGGATGTATTTATGTGCAATTCGCAGATCCATTCATCCTGTAAAATTGCATATCGTTCTTAGAGAAAAGACTAATGTTATTAACATATTTTCTTTCCAAGTCAACTATAATATCAGGAAACAAAAAATTGCATTATGGTCAGTACATGGAGCTGAGGAGCATAGGAAGGACGTATTTATTTCCTATGCTCCTTAGCTCCATCTAGTGGTCATGATGTGGAATTTTCCTGATATTACATTTGACATGGGAATAAAATACGCTGATAACATTAATTTTTGCTTGTATTTGCACAGATCGAGCATACATACAATTTTTACAATTACAAATAGCTCTGCGAATTGTTTATAGGCTAGTTGCAAATAAAGAAAAATGTACATAAAAAGGAAATATAATGCTAGACAAGCTTTCGAGGGTTAACCTCTCTTCTTCAGGTCAGAAGCAATACTGATTTCATGATATATCAATATATATATCATATATATATATCATATATCCTGAATACTCATTTCAATTATTTTAACTTGTACGTAATGTACATGATACATTTATTAATGCTCAACACGCTTCCACAACCACCAATATGTTCGTCAACGTGAAATAGGACTTGTCAAGACAGAAACTAGGGAATGGTCATTTCTGACTTGTTTTCTAAAGAAGAACTCCAGGAAAATAAAAAAAACTTACCCTTGCAGTGGGGCTACCCCTGCACTTCAAGGGTTAAGTGCTTGTTTTGTCTAGGGGACTCAAATACAGCTGTATTACTTGCCTGATCCTTGGTTCAGCTTGCTTCCTCTGAGCTGCTAGACCGGTTCCTATAGCCTCTTCTCCCCAGTGGTCTCTCTGGTGGTCTAAAGACCAATGATGTCATCATGCCTTATGCAGATCTATTGACTTGTGTTATACTTGAGGATGCTGAAACACAATCCATAGACAGAGCGGAGGGTGAGAGAGGTGAGTGCTGGCCACAGCGGGGCCGAGGATCAGGTGAATAAAACTGCTTTATCTGAGCCCCCTAGACAAATCAAGCACTTAACC
>NW_017306408.1:1780799-1782625 GCF_000935625.1 Nanorana parkeri | reverse complement strand
TGACCTTTAAAACTGCCTGCTTCTCCGTTACAGCATGGGATGTTTGCACCACAGAATGTCATTTCAGATCTTCTTTCCAACTGCATGGAAATGTGACTTAAAAGTAATTCTTAAAGAATTATTTTTGTCGCTGAAAACATATAAACGGTTTTATTGGAATCCACGCTGCTTAAATTGCCTGCGAATGCAAAGTCTGGCATGCAAAGCGTCGTTTTCCATTGGCAAAATGGCCGTACATAAGCATTTTTAAACCTCGCTATTTAGGGAATGGTGCCGTGAACGAAAAAGAAAAAAAACAAAAATTCATATTGCTTTACAGGGCAATAACCGTAAAGTCAACTGTGGATTCTGCAGTGTTTATATATTTAGTATAAAAATTCTTGGATATAAAACAGATTCTTCTCCCGACGTATAGTCATTTTTTTATGTGGTGATAAATCATATCATATGTCTTAAAACAAATATTAAGGTTTTGCGTACCTTTGCAGATTTACATGTCACATAAACACATCGAAGGATAACAAGCACGCACCGAAAAGGTCTCCCCTTACATTCTGATTGTGTAGCCTGGATAGTAAAAACAAATAGGTTTTTATTGTGTTCAATAACTTGGAATTCTCATATACAATGTGGGTGATAGACTATTGCTGCTTTTAATTTAACCAAATTTAAACAGAAAGCTTAAAAAAAATCTAAATATTTAACCGCGATTGGTTGTATGACAGAATTCCTCAGAGGACAATTCATTTTCACATTCCAGGGCTGAGATTAACTGTTTGCTATCGCTGTTTGCACATATAGCTCCAATTCCTTGATAGGTAAAGCAGATGTAAGCTGTAACTGAATGGCATTTCGTTTACTAAAACACGGTGTCATAAACAATTGACATGTAAAAAAACACCTGTTTTGAAATGTTTCAATCTCCGCTGCATCTAAGTACTGCACATCTCCTGCAGCCACTTGCAGCCACTTGCTGAGTGCATGTAATGTACATCAGAGATGGCTGCCTGGCATTTATCAGTGTGGGTTTCCTAATGATAACAGTGGACCATGCCTGCATTATGTGTATTGAAAAAGCCCATTGAAGTCTCTATCGGAGCTTTGGGTGACAATGCAAGAGGGCATTATCACCCTGAACCAAAAGTGCCTAAACTGGAACCATCATGGCAGCCCGAGGCTGTTGCCGAAAGCAGCATCTCTTTCGGGTCAAAAACATAGGAAAATTTAAAGTGGCCTTATCATACAATAAATGTTAACAATAAGTGAATGCATGCTAAGCAATGTATAATTGTAACACATACAGGTATCTTTTGCCTCTCATAGAGATCACAAGACCCCCCCTATGACCAAGGCTTTATCTGTTTTTCTCCCCAGAAGGACAGAGACATCTTTGTTCAAGTATCATCCAAGGTCACCATCGACATCCTGGACTGGAATGCTGATTCAGAGATGACATAATTATGTAAATCTTGGTGCCTGCAAAGTTCTTGGCTGTTTTCACAAATCAGTCCTTCTGCAACCCCTCTGTTCGTGAAAGACACTGTTGCAGTTTGATTACTGGGAGAGAGCAGACTGAGGAAATGTTTCTCCTGCCTGCAGCAGACTGATGACTTCATCTAAACCGTGGAAAAGTCCCTTTCACAGAGCTCAAGGACTGCTTCTCAATGACAAAAGGTACTGTGGTACGAAGCAGAATAGAAAATCAATGAAAATTGTTTTTTTTTTATAAAAAAGGTTTAAAAAATATTTTTTAAATGTAAATAAATACTAAAATTAAAAAATAAATAAAGATTAAAAAAAAACAATTAGGCGGAGCCAGCCGAACT
>NW_017306408.1:1743929-1780772 GCF_000935625.1 Nanorana parkeri | reverse complement strand
CAGGCATATGCTTCGGCTCGGCTGAGCCGCTCGGCCGCCTTCAGCTACTGTACGGGCTATAGTGAAGCTACGGCTGGATCCTTCGGCTCCTACGTAAATAACCCCCTTAGTGTTTCATTAATAAAAGAAACAACATGTGCATTACCTTCAGTCTTAGGACTGTCTGAAAGTATCTCACTCACCACTAATGGAACTACAGGTGAAACTCGAATAATTACAATATCGTGCAAAAGTAATTGCAGTAAGTGCTGCAAAAGGGGCCCAAACCAAGTACTGAGTACATATGCATGCTTGTACTTTAGGTCCGATATTGTTCTATGTACAATCCTTGTTTTATTGATTGCATGTAATAATCTACTTTTTTGAGGTTGTGGATTTGGGGTTCTTGGGGTTTTCATGAGCTGTAAGCCATAATCATCACAATTATGACAAATCACGGCTTGAATTATCTTGCTTTGCATGTAATGAGTCTATCTCATATATTAGTTTCACCTTTTAAGTTGCATTAGTGAAATAAATGAACTTTGCACGATATTCTAATTATTCGAGTTTCACCTGTACTTTGGCAAGGGAACCCTACCGTTTTACCTCCAGCTCTGTGCAGATCTCTAGGAACAGCAGTAAGCCAGATATAAAAACAGTAATTTATTCCACAATGAAGAGCCTTGCAACTATTATTGAGTAGGTGCCACTAAATTGTGGGAGATGAAAGGGCTTTACTTGAGATATGATTTGGCTGATGGTTGGAATTACCAAATTTGATTTTGTGTCCCCCTGGGGTTTTGGGTGAGGTAGATGAGATACATATATACACAATACATACAATATAAACATATGAATACAGAGTACATCCATGACACGGGATCCCCAGAGCACTATAGGTTTTTTAAAGAGAGCACACCAGAAGCTGTTTCCTTTCATACTCTCTGTGGTTGATTAACTAAAAGAATAGAGGCTTTTCACTTTCTAAAATAAATGTTCACTGAGCTTAGTAAAAAGAATGAAGTTGTGTTCACTTCAATCAACCAATCATGTACTAGGAAATGTCCTGTTTTTGTAAATTCTCTAACATATGATTTGAGAAGTGAGTACAGATGTGCTTTATTTACTTTCATTTACGTTGCAAAGTGAACATATAGTACATGTTTCAAAAAAAGCATTCTCCTTGCTAAGTGAACAACCTTTGCTCCTTTAAGGCCCGTGCCAATGGACTTTCGTTCCCTTCAAGTGGGTTTTGCATTCCTATCCAAGCTTAAGCTATTGAAGCCTGTGAGCATTTATTTATTTACCTAAAAGAAAAAAAAATAGCCCTTAACATAATACAAAAAGAAATGATATACAAAACTGCTACATGTTACCTTTAAGTATGAAAACTGACAAGCAAGTCTGTTTGATCAGTTATAGCTGACAAAGATAAAATGGTTTTAAAGTCTGTGTTTGCAGAGCTGGATATTGTAAAGTGTATTCCATGGTGGGGTTTCACTGTATTTGATAGCAGACTTCAGTAAACACCTTTTTCACCCAGAATAAACCTCTAGGTGCAATTAGGTCATTTGTGTCTGCTATGTTCTGACAGGCTTCACAGCAGTGATCGAAACAACAATAAACCTTTTTGTCTCCTTGAATACTTCCTTGTAGACATGAAAGCCGGCAAAAAATGTGTTTCGTTTCAGATTTTTCGTTAATTTTTCGGGATTCGGATCCGAAAGTCGATTCAGCTCCAGATGTGGAAATGGAAATGGGGGGAGACAAGCATGCGCCCCCCCCCCCCCCTGCACCATACCAGGCCACATGCCCACGACATGGGGAGGGTGCTTAGCCAGTGGGGACCGCCTGGAAAAGCACCATGTCGATGAGGACAAGGGCCTCTTCCCCACAACCCTGGCCCAATGGTTGTGGGGGTCTGCGGCAGGGGGCTTGTCTGAATCTGGGTGCTCCCCCTTGTAAATGGGTTTAAAGTTATAGTTGTTATCCCTACTCATTCACCAAATAGTAAAGAAAATCGTAAATAAACACAAAACACAGTGAAAAAATCCTTTATCAGAAAAAAACACAGGTTTTGACAAATTACTTTATTTTAAAAAAAAAGTGTCCATCGAAGTAATCCATCATCAATCACATTGTCTAGTGATGTAGGTCCACATCAATCATGATAAACGGTAGCCGCTGATTTACTGAAAGAAAAAAAACATGCCGCCTGCTGACCCGTCCAATCCCGATGAACTCTTGCACCTCTGTTGACATTCAGGTCCAGAGCTGAAGGATCTAGCCGTAGCTTCGGCTGATCTTTTGGCCCCAGGACCCCTTTGGTTCAGTAGAACCGAAGTGCTGCTGTATGGGCTAATCACTATAGCCCGTACAGCTCCCGAAGTCGGCCGAGCGGCTCAGTCGAGCAGAACGCATATGCTTTGGCTAGACTGAGCCGAGGTGAAAGCCGGAGCTGGCTCCGGCCACTTGCACAGACAGATCAGCGTCCCTGGTGACCAGGTAACCAGGGACACTGATCTCCAGACAGCCCAACTCTCCCGGACGCTACGGCAGTCTCCCGCTATTAGATAGTGGCTCCCGGCCGCCCGTGAGAGAAACACTTTCTCCCAGAAAGGTTTACTCTGCTCGAGCAGAGTAAACCTTTCCCTGCTTTTTTTTTTTCTTCTGACATCGGAGCCGTTGGCTGCCGTCAGAATAAAAAAAAAAAAAATCACCATAGGAATGCATAGCTAGATTGCTATTGGCTATTTCAATTTGCAATAGCCAATAGCAAACCAGCTATTGCACCCGCCCACTGCTGCTGTCAATCAGCAGAGGGGGCCTGAAGTTCTCCATCAGGTCCCCTCTAGTGATTGACAGCAGCAGAGGGCAGGTGCAATAGCTAGTTTTCTATTGGCTATTGCAAAGTTAAATAGCCAATAGGAATCTAGTTATGCATTTCTATGGTGATTCTTTTTTATTATTCTGACGGCAGCAGAACCGCCCGGCCAATAGAAAACAGTTGGGCAGAGCTAGCTGTCACTGCTAGCTCCGCCCAATCATGTTCTATTTTATTTTATACTACTTTTTTAACTGTTTTTCTATTCTGCTCGGTCCCACAGAGGTACCGAGCAGAACAGCCGGCTCACTTCACTATGGGTCGTTTATTCACTCGGCTGCCTACGGCAGCTTAGTGAATAGACCCGTTAATGTCCTCACTTTTTGGCCTAGCAACACCCAGTGACATTTAACACATATTTCTAAAGCCTTCCTGTGAGTGCGAGGTGTCGCAGGCCCACCCCTTAAGGGGGCATCCCCACACACCCTGACTTTGCAGTGTAATGATGCAGAGAATGACACACACATCATCACATCAGTGCTGCTCTCTGCATCATTGAGGACTTCCCAGTACCAGAGAAGAGGCCCTGAGAAAGATAACCCTGTGCATCATGTGACTGGCCTGAATATATCTGGAAAAGGCTGCAGAGTTGGCCTTTAATTTTTAACATGAACATTTCAGACAAAAATGCCGTTATCTATTTTATGAATTGACGCCTCCCCAAGCACTCTTTCCTTGGTGGCAAATTCTCTTTCAGAGTAATAAATGGAATTTTGCATTCAGGAAAATTTAAGTGCACATCAGTAAACATAGCCTGGCAAATATTTTAGCTTGGCTTATACTAAGCATTTAAAAATCACAAAACAAATTGCAATCCCAGTTAATCCATTTTGCTCTTTCTTATTAATGTCAGTTTTGTTTCTTCCACTCATCTACTGAAGTATTGCGATGTCTGTGTAAAACATTTTTTTTTCTTTTATCAGTAGTAACATTTATGTTGTTGGTCCTTTCTTCATGAAAACACAAAGTATATTTATAAAATAAATGGGCTATATCTTCAGCAGGCTGAGCCCAGAATTTGTCACAAGTCTGAAGTCTCTTGGCCTCTAAAAGGAAGCTCCTCTGGTGTATTTTACACATCGAGACCATTGTGACAATCCAAGCCTGTCACTTCTGTCCCTTAAGGGATCTTGACAGATTACAAAAAAAACAAACAAAAAAAAAACAATTTTAAGCTCACATGCCCCAGCGGGTGCCATAGCCACTTCACAGAGCCTGAAAGATGACCGAACTGACAGGACTTGACTTGTAGAGGTAGAGAGGTGACAAACTCTATCATTTGAAAGGGGGCAGCTGAGGGCCTCAGAGGCCTAACGTGCTCCCCTGATCTTAGAGCCTTACTGTTCTATTGAACCTATTTATCACTTTTAGGGGCCTAGGTACCACAGGGAAAGAAAAGTTGTTGGAAAAAAAAATGTATAAAAAAAAAAAAGGCTGGCAGAATTCAGGGGTGTAAATGATGAATTACTTTTCATCAGCTGAAAGGAAACATACTCCGGAACAATACTGAAAGGGAGCAGGAGCGTCTGACCTCCTGTTTCAAAGCAGCCAATATCTTCATTCAAGAAGACAACCATGAAATTACACAGAAAATGGGATTGTCATGAACAGGCCCTTGAAATTTCAGTATACAGTCATTACTGCATGGGAAAAGCCTTCATCCACTAATCAAAACGTGAAACAGACAAGAAAAGAAAATACAAACAGGCTTAAGAGTTACTTGGGAGAACGTAGAAAATCTACTTGACCATTCAAACTTTTACCCTCAAGTGTCACAAAACCATTAGTTTACCGAACATTGCTTTGTAATCTCGGGTTCCTTATTTATTTATTTTTCCGTTTTGTGACAAAAAAAAAAAACATTTTAGTTTGCCGACCTGCTATGTGTAAAAAAATACTTCACAAATTAAAAATAAATAAATAAATAAAAGTAAATAAATAAGGGATAATTTAGATGCATGCGTGCATTTTAACTGCATACTGAGATAATTCATGCAGAGCAGTTTAAAAATTAAATGCCGGTAATTAGGTTAAATTTTATCCCCTTCCAATGTTAAAATGTGTCTTGCCACATGAGTGGGTATTTTGTACTTAAACATTTGTCTTTTCATTTCAAAACTGTTGAGACACTTGTACAAGTCTCTTGTGTACAGCATGTCTAGTGTGTCGCTCGTGACTGACCCCAATTTCACCGGGGGAATTCCCTGTACTTGTGAGGAATTTTGAGCAGCTTGCCTGTTCGCTTATGCATGGCTGGGATAAAATAAATGGTGTAGCAATATATATTTAACTGCAAATCAGATATAAATGTCCATTTCATGCTTGCTCAATAAAAAATGGATGTCTTTAGTGTGTATGCTTGTTTTCAAGGATGGCACTAGCAGCCGTTGTATCATATAGAGACAGGAGGAGGGAGGAAGTGAAAGAGTGCAAGAAGGAGTAAAAATAAAGAGGAAGAGAGAGAAAGAGAAAGAGTAAAAAAGGAGAGAAAAAGAGCGAGAGGAGAAAGAGAGAGAGAGAAAGAGAGAGAGAGAAAGAGAGAGAGAGAGAGAGAGCGCAAGCAGATGTTCTCATTGGCTGTCTCAAGATACAGTGCGTTGCTAAAAAAAACAAAAACAAACCATTGGATCAGTGTCATATTCCATAATTAGTGGTACCATGTTGTGTGCTAACACATTAAAGATGATAAGCTGAATTCAAAGGGGTTGACTTAATAAATGCAAATAGGCTACTCACTTTGCAAGGGGACTTTCCTACCACATTCACCAAGCTAAGTCAAACCTCCCCCACAAAGGGCAAATTTCCTTGCAAAGTGAACAGCCCATTTCCCTTTAGTAAATCCACCCCAATGCATTTGGATATGTTTAAGTACTAAAAAAACATATACATTTCACTGTAGGCAGCCACTGCCCCCCTTCCTCATGTCAAACCTATCCCTAACACTTACCAACCTGAAAACTAATCAATAATATAAAAAGTATAAAAAATAATAAAAAAGGAATAGTCCACTGTGGAAAGTACCAACACCCAAATTCCAGCCGCCAAATCATTATGTTCAATGCTCTCTTTGGGTATTCTAAAAGCTCCATGGTGATGAGGGAAAATATGTAAGCAACTATGGGGTCTATTCACTAAGCTGCCGTAGGCAGCCGAGTGAATGACCGACCTAAAGCGAAGTGAACCGAACGCTGTTTGGTTATTCACTTCAGGCTATCGGTCCCTCAGAGGGACCAAGCAGAACAGAAAAATAGTTTAAAAAGTAAAAGAAAAAAATAGAAACCGATTGTGCTGAGCTAGCAATGACAGCAGGCTCTGCCCAACAGTTTTCTATTGGCCGGCTGTTCTGTTGCCGTAAAAAAAAAAAAAACTAAAAAAAAAAAACTCTCCCGGCGTTCTGGGTGTCTCCCGGCCTCCCAGGAGAGAAACACTGCTTTTTCTTTTTTTTTCTTTATTCTGACACGTTTTTTTTTTATTCTGACACGGCTCCGTGTCAGAATAAAGAAAGAAAAAGCAGTGTTTCTCTCCTGGGCGGCCGGGAGCGGGAGACTCCCGGAGCGCCCGGGAGAGTTTGCTGTCTGGAGATCAGTGTCCCTGGTTAGCTGGTAACCAGGAACACTGATCTCTCTGCAAGTGGCCGGAGCCAGGCGTAAGATCACGGCTGATTCCGCCCAGCTGTCAGAAGCAGGCTGTCAGCCAGCCAATGGCTGGCCACTCTGCCGGCTTCGGCTTGCAGCGCGGCTCATCCGATCCGAGACATATGCCTTCTGCTCGACTGAGCCGCTCGGCTAAGTTTGGGAGCTGTACGGGCTATAGTGAATAGCCCGTACAGCAGCACATCAGTTCTACTGAACCGAAGGGGTCCTGGGGCCGAAGCTAGCTGAAGGATCAGCCGAAGCCACGGCTAGATCCTTCGACTGCTTCGTGAATAGACCCCCATGTATAATGGCAAAAAACACTAAATATATAAAACAATTTAACCAAGTGTTATATATACTAAAAAAAGATTTTAAAAAATTAGGAAAAGGGGAGCATACTAAAAAAGAACACTCTAAATAAATTATTTAAATTTGATTTAATTTATTGAAAATAACATAATACAAATACTATAAAAGGGTAATATTAGTAGCAGCAGTAACATATCTAAAACATTTGTATATATTATCTAGCAGTCACTCTAAAAATATATAAAGTCTGCAGTCACAGAAAATCCCAATTGTCACAGCGAAACATTTTTTTTTCCAAAAAGCCATTTAATATAACAGTTTGGCAGCACGTGCAAGTATGTTACATAATCTCTGCAAAAAAAAAAAAAAGTCCGAGGTAAACAGACCAGCTTGTTGCATATCATGTTTGCTTTCAATCTCTCAACTCAGCAGGTTCAGTAATTGGGCATCTGAAAAGTTCCTATATTTCTATCTCCAGCTGGTAATACACAAAAGGCAGGAAGTTATCTCATTAATGGGGCACCGGCTTTATGCAAATGACAGCGCCGAGAAGCTTCTTTTCATACATTTTTTTTTTCATAAATGACCCAATAAAGTTGGAATAAATGGCCATATTCATAGTCCTTTGTTGTATTTTTAGCACAAGACTTTTCTGTTGCTGAAAATATGACTAAATACTCCCCGTTCAATAGGGGTGTTTATGAAATAGGAACACTCAGACCTTTTATGCCTTCAACAGCCTTCAGTTAATTTTATTGCAGAAAATTAACATAATTAGTTACAGAGAATGGATGAAGTGGATAGACATGGACAAAAAAAGAAAAAAATGGGGTGATATCGACGGAAGGTGCTAGATCAAAAATGTTCAAAGTTTTCTAGACAACTTCGTTTTATTTGTTCAATGCCTGGAGACACTCTTTTTTTTTTTTAACCATGAAATTCACATAATGAGATGCAGTAGACAGATGACATTAGCAATGTACTGTGAGAAAGAGGTCAGTTTTCTCTGAAAGATAGTTACTGTTCCTGCCTGTCATTAATTTGCAGCTTCAAAGCACCAAGCATATGATAGTCTGGTATGTTAAGCAAGATCTAGTTATCTTTAAATAACCATTTTTTCCAGTTATTAGGGGCCAAAAAAAAACTTCTTACTAGGAGCAAAATTAAAGAACTCGACGGAAAAAAAATAATATATATATATATATAAGAAAATTGCTAAGATTAGCAGCAAAGAGATTGTTGTTTTAAATCTGCTGTTTGCACAGAATGGCTTAGGGTAGAAAAAAGGATTTAAAAAAAAAACATTTTTAGCAGAAATTGTTATGAAGCATCTTCTAAAAACAATGTCTGTACTCAAAAAAAGGCTAATTTGTTTTCAGAAAAATGGTTTTAAAGCAGTTTTTTTTGTTTTTCATGAGGTGGCTTAGGGCAGAATAGAGTTTTTTTTTTCTGTACTCAGTTTGTCATGAGTTTGAAAAAAAAATGCTGTCTGTGCTCGAAAAAGGCTAATTTGTTTTTAGAAAAGAGATTTTAAAGCTGTTTGTTCTTGTAAACTGGTAAATATCTTTGGAAAGGATATAAAAATACATCAGGCTGTGGTCTGGTGAAAAGCCGCTGATGATGTGACAGCTAGAGAGTGAATGAATTAGAATGTCATCTCCACTTCTCACCAATGAAAACCAAGATGGCTTTAAGCGCCACTTCATAAAGAGCTTTTTGCATAGCTATTTGTGCCTTTTTAAAAGTGAAAGTAGAGACAGTGTGATGAGAGAAATATAGTACTTGTCTGGCTTTGCTTTGGCTTTAATACTTTTGTAATTATTGACCTCCATAAATGCGTTGTCTACCCATCCCCAGGTGCCCTCTTATACCCGACTTTCCTTTAGGCCACTGACTTTACAGGGTGTAGGGTTTCTTGATCACACCACTCTCTGTAGCCCTAAAAGTAGAAATCTGTGCTCCATTGGAGTATGGGCCTTCTGTTTGGGAGGTCCTTCGGAGATGGATTAAGGTAGAATGGTGCCCTAGGCAAGGAAGCAGTTTTGGCTCCCTATTCCTTAGAGCAGTGGTTCTCAACCTGTGTATCTCAGGACCCACATTTGTTCTTGGTCATGTCCCATGCTGCACCTCACTGGAACGCACAGCATTGCGGTACCATGTTTTCCGGTGAGGATGATCTAACTGTGGGTGGGTTGCCATTCAGATGAAGGGCAACACAACACAGTTAATCACATGGGACTGTGGGATTAACACACTGTACTAGTGTGAACAGGCCTTTAAAAACACTGACAGACACACACAACCACAGACACAATCTCACACACCCAGAGACATTCTCACATACATTCAATGTAAATTTTTTTTTGAGATTTACCTGGTCTCCCTACCTTACGAGAACAGGAGTGGGTCCCCAGACTGGGGTCCAGTGTGGGCTGCTGTGCTTTGACGGAGCTCCATCCATAAAGGCATTACTTGTACAGCTTCCTTGCATGCTCTGTAGAGGTGCCGGGAGCCAGAATGTGACATCACTCTGAGCCGGGAAGCACTACATGGCATGCGAGAGAGCTGTAAGCAATACATGTAAGGATGAAGCTCCGTTGCGGCCATACCCCCACCATAAGCTGACTCTTGGTGCCGGCAGCATATTTTGAATGGCTACTCATCGCAAGAACTGACAGTGCTGTGCAGTGGAGGGCATGCAGCAGCCCACTGAACACGGGTTGCGACCCACCAGTTGAGTACCACGGTCTTAGATTGACATTAATGAGGACCTCAATAGGCACACAGAAGCTGCCCCATTCACAATGTCGGCAGTGACATAACCCCATCAGACACAAACTGCCTATAAGTGCATCCTCACTAAGTGAGTTGTGCTATTCCTCTGGTTTACTGTAGAAGTATGAAGGATGTAGCTGGGGCCACTGGAAATCCACAATACCCTAGGCTTTTGGCCCTAGATCTGTCCCAGCTTAAGTCCACTTTACCAGTTCTCTAGAGTTCAACACAGAAGCAAATCACTAGTTACCATTGAACCTCAGCTCAGAGGGGCAAACCCAATGTGGGTTCTGACTCACTTTAATTGATTCGCTCACCTCTAACCTTTAATGCTAAATTGCATACTTATTACAGGTCAGTAACTAATAAAGTACTGAAGTTATATTGGATCATCATGACAGCCAGGCAACTACCATTTTCAGAAGTGACAGTCAGAATCATCACACTTCATACTTCTTTCATTCAGGTTTCCTGGGAAAAAAAAATCAAAGCTTGGCTCCTTCAGTAGCAGACACCGAATATTTACTGAATATTTACCACTCCAATCGGCGGTGAGTCTGAACTCCACAGTCTTTAAGCAGCACAGCCTACAGCAAAGTCTTCTGCATCTGACACTTCCAGGAATTGTCAAAAGCCTACTTCCTCCATTGCACCCAATGGTTTGTCCAGCCAGTCCCTATATCAAGGCTGAGTCCTGCATTGACGTAGGGGCTGGTAGGAGGAACCCTGGTGCATGGCGGAGGACACAGGCATTTGACACTCCCAGAAGTCGAAAGCTGAAGACTTTGCCTAAAGCTGAACTGGTGGTGCAATGACAGCAGAGTTCAGACTTGCAGCAGGCCGGAGTAGTACATTTTCAGCGTCTTCTATTGCAGAAGCCCAGTTTCTGTAGCATAACTGCTCAATTGTAATGCTGATAAGGCAACTGGGTTAGTTTAACAGTTGACCCAATCAACCATGGTCAACTGTATTGCTGAAGTGTTACTTTAGTGATGAGTAAATTGGCTTAAAAACCAAGTGCATTGGCAAATGCAGATTTTTTTTTTTGTTCCTATGAATACATGCACGACCATTTGTCCATGCTACAGAAAATCGTACAACTCATAAATTATTATTGCCTGAATTGCATAATTCTTTGCACATCAGGTAGATGTCTATGGAAATATCCAGGGTTGTGAAACGTATGTGATAAGATAGAGGCTTCTGGTTGCTATGAGGTGTGAGCTATAAAACATCAGCAAAATAAAGGATCTATTATATATGCTGGCAAGCTTAATTTTCAATTTTAGGTGTGGTTTCTTTTAATTGTACCTAAAATTTGCAGCCACTTCCATATACCGTAATTAGAAAGAATGTTTATGTCTTCGAAGAAGAATGTTTAAGATCAGAAGAACCAGGTGTCGGGGATTGAAACTACTGGCTGCTGACCCTTTTTAGGCTCTTAATAAGTAAACCAGTAGCTTCGGGCAAAATAAGCTTTCTATAAGCTTTGCATGTGAGCTCTGGAAAGTCAGACATGGCAAATGACTTAATATTCTTAAGTGGAAAAGATGAATTGAGCAGCAGACTCAGTCATTTCTCAAATGTAGCAAACTGTATCTCATCAGCTCTGTTCACATTAATTCATTGTAAATGGGAATAATATAGCATGATATTAAAGGGACTTATTAATATAAATGTAATTAAATAATGGTATTCATACCTTAGGTATATACATCACTGGGCAAAATGTAGGCTGCAGAAATGCTTACACAGCTATACATGTATCCTGAACTAAACTGTTTAAAGTGTATCTAAACCCAAGAACAACACTTTAATATATTGCAGCTTACTAGTCCTTAGATGGGGTGGTTGCTTTCATTTTTCTTTTTTTCCCTATATTTTGAACTTGTCATCCTTCCAAAAACACACATCCTGTACTAAGGTAACAATTCTTTCTCACTATACTGTTTCTAAGTTCTCCAGAACCCCCCCCCCCCATTGTTATGGTTTCCATACACAATTACTTCCCATTCTAGAGGACAGGCATTTTAATTGGCTTATTTAACAAGAAACATGAACAGATGAGATATGATTGTGATGTGTTTCTACTGATTTAATGCGTATACAGTAAATCAATATTTATATGCTGTTTTAAAGCCCTTTGCTGGAGTCTACAATAGGCGTGACAGTCCTAGATTTCAGGACTCAAGGAACCTGGTAGAATATGAGTGGGGGAAGTCAGCAATGTGTGACCAATGCATAACAAGGTAGGTAATGGCCAAGTAGACCGCAGGTGTAGTCACCAATTCCTGAAGCCTAGAGATAAAGTGAGGTGCCATACTGAAAGGGAGTGAAGTGCAAAAAAGAAGAGACTTTCCAATCTAATCTGCCTTCTCGTCAGTTGGGGCAGTTTTGTGAGCCCCCTGGAGAGGTTAGAGGACTCCAGGGGCCCTCCATGTGTAATGTTTGCCATATCACTTTGAGATCAGGGTCTTATCCTGCTAGCAACCTTGTGCAAGTCTACTGACATAGATATTGCAACTAGTGGCACAACACTGTTCTACGATCCAAAAAGTAACCGTTTGAGCTACTTGAGGGAAGTTACTATTTACTTTGAAGATGTACAGTATATAAACCATGTTCCCCTTCTGGGCAAGTGGTTCATTCTGTGTGGCTTTCTCCAGCAACTTCAACTGGTATGTGCATACCTCGCTTAATTGGAAGACCATGTAATATATAACCTGTAGATGGAAAGTTCACCTACACTCAAAATATTGATTTATAAGCAACTTACATTAAAAAAGCAGCTCTAAATATAATTTGTATAAGCACCTTGCATAAAAAGTAGCCCTAATTTGTTTACTTCAAATGGAAGTTGAGGTGAGGTGGGGGAATTGGTGGGTTTCAGTTCATAAGAAAAAAAAATCTTAAGCAAGGCCCAAAATTGCCTGAGTTCCGCAATTATCCACAAGGCAGAGGGTCCTCTCAGTATAGACGTCACACAGCTTAAGAAACTCCCAGGTAATCAAATCAGAAAAGAGCGCCAAAGCAGTGCAGCATTGCTGCCTAACTTGGCTGACTCCAAGCTGTCATCTCCAATACCCCTGTCTCTGATGTATTGAACCAGGCTTAGAGTCAAAGTTCCTTGAGACTGTTGTCAAAGCCCTGATGAAATAGGTATTGTCTTTGCCCCCGAAATGCATGGGCTACTTTCTGTTGTCTTTGTGCTGGAAACCGGGTAATTTCCATTGTACAATTTTTCTGCTTAATGTTTAAGTAGATGTTGGGCTATTTGGTCGGGGATGGAGCTACTCTTTTCGGACTCTTAAGCTGTTCTGCTTCCTTTAGTATCTATTTCCTTTTCCTCTTTTTGTCTGTTTTTCTTTTCTTCATGCTTGCACACGTGCGCTGTTTAGTACATTGATGTTGGACAGAAAGTCTTCTATTTATATAGATATGGAGGAGATCATAACAAATGTTTGCTTTAGACATAGGTGGATCCCTACGCCAGATATTCCTCTCAGACTGTTTTGATTTCTGTTTTTGCTGATGGGGGATACATTGGCAAGAATAGGTGGATGGATATGTTCTGTTTTACAGAACTATTATATATTGTGTGTATGGCTTCTAGAGATCCCCTCCTACCACTTGACTATGCTAATGTGGAAGAATCTGAAATGCAATTGTATGCTATACTGATTGTGCATCATGTGCTATTTTATTGTTTTATTCTACCTTGGAAAATTAATAAAATACTTTGAAATATAGAATAACATATATTTTTGTACTCCTGAGACATTTGTTGGGGCTCTTTTCTGATTTGACTACTTATCAAATCCAGGTCATGGTATAGCTGTAAAAAATACATTTTTTACGATGTTTTGCTGGTCATCATTAGTACATCATTAGTTTAACATGCTTAGGACAAACATAAATCTATACTCAAACTAACAAAAACCCATCCAAACAATACAAAAAGAAGCAGCCTCGATGGACCTCTTTGTCTTTTTCTGCCGTCACTCTTCTACATTTCTATAAAACTTGTAATATGGGCAGCATTTCCATCAGACAGATGTCCGCATACAGGACAGATTACATTTTGCGTCCTCTTAGCGTTTTGCACGTACATTTTCCTAGCCAGCTTGCTCTATCACCATCATTTAACATAGATCTAACCTGAGGAAGCGTAATAAAAGTGAACAGCAGTTAATCACACCATGCAAGATGGGGCAACTTAAAGCCTTGGTTCAGCATCAAATTTTTAATATTTCCAGTGGAAATGTTAAGGGTAGAATTTGTGGGATCATTTAGCTTATAAATAATGATCCTGTATGTCTGTGCAGGGAAATGTCTATTCCCACTGCACATTCTGATACAGCAATTAATATCAATAAATGCTGAAGAAAGCAAATCTTGCTCAGTTTGCTCTACATCAGTGAGCATTGAGGAAATCATGTTTTTTATGTTCGTATTTACTATTTAGTTACTATCTGAAATAATTAAAGCAATATTTATAATGTGCCTACTGATTTAAAGAGGAACTCTCAGCCAAAGTGTTTTTCTTCCATCTAAACAGTCAAACAATTGATCTGTAAAACATTAATTGGATCTCTGGGTCTACTTTATAATTGTTTTAACCTGAAGAGAAGTCTGACACTTCATATTTCTTGTCCTGCCTGAAACATGAAAGTATCTAAGCATTGGCCTATGATGATTATTTTAAAGAAAACCTGTAACAAGATACATTTATAAGACAACATTTTTCACTTTCTTCTGAAAATGTTGCTTGCTTGGCTCTGATGACGACCCTTACAAGAAAAGGCTTTTGAAAGAGGATCATTTTAAAGGGTACTAAGACCCTTTTATAAATTAGAGCTGAACTTCAAGATACTTCACATACAAGTTTGAGGCACCCCCCCACAAACATGTTATTTTTAACATTGCTCTTTAACCCTCAATAAAGACCCACTTCCCTCTGGATGATATGTATTTTTTATTTTTTTGCATTGCATTTCCTCTATGCACTTTTTTAAAATTGACCTTGAAAAAAATTACAAGATTAGGCCCATATACAACAAAGGGGTACAGGTGCCAGTTTATGGATTTTTTCAAGTGCTTAGTGGACACCCAACAAACTGAACTTTGCTCAATTTACTCATTACTAGTGCCCAGAGTAGCTGGTAAATAGCCCTTTATTTTGGATCAGATATGTGGCAGTGGTGGGAAAGTAAGGACCAGTTTACACTATAGAGTTGTGCTAAGGGCACAGTACCCTTTATGATAGGCACCTTGCCATTTACTGTGACTTTAGTGCAATTCTATGGTGTAAGCTGGCCCTAAGTGTTAATTAGGTCTTTAAAAGGGACAGCACTGGTGCTCTCTTAGCGCATTTTGAATCACGTAGATGTGTCAGCTCCATGAAGTGCCAGAATCAGTGAATTAGGCTAATCAACAAGCCTCCAGTGCCTTCATTTGGGTTGAGTTCATGGACCTATGCAAGCTATGAGTTGCAGTTAAAGCAAAGCTAAAGGCCGCTATACTCACCCCAGTAATGCTCTCTCACTGGCACCGACATCTTTAACTGGTCTTCTTCTGTGTTTGACATCTTTGGCCATCTTGATTAGCCAGTACAGAATGACGTAACCCCTGTGCAGGCTCAACCTCATTCATCCCCTCACAAAGACATTTAAAGAAGATAAATTGTAAATACGTTTGAAAGCAGACAGGTGAGAAGCTTATATTTCAGAAAAGACAAAGATATGTATTAATGTACAGAGAAGCAGAAGAACACTGAGGAAACCCAAGGTTGTCTATGAGATTGTTAAAAGCATTACGATGCCTTAAATTGCATTTTTATAGCAATGGTTGTAGATTTTTCTAAAAGGATTGTGGTTTTTGTATGCTGCTACCATTTTAGATACAAATAGTACTAAGTTAAATATTCCTTCATCCTGAATAAGATTAATATCATCTAATTCTCTGAAATGAAATCCAATATATTAATACAGGGGTATAGAAAAAACACTAGAATGTGAAGATTTATGGGCCTGTGGGCTAAGACCAGTGTAGAAGTGTTGCAAATGTGTGATACATTTCTGAGAGTGTCGGAAGGAAATAAGGTATTGTGTTTTCACGAGGGACGGATAAAACATACGACTGTTGCTGCAGACCGGTTCCATGTTATGTAACCAGTAGAATGGGAAAGGAATTAATCATTGGTTTAGAACAAGAGGGTGTCACAGAGGCAAAACAGACACTGAAAACAGTTTCCAATCAAATTACAACACTCATAACGCTTAACAGATGGAGATCAATGTCTGCTCTTCGGACTGGAAACAGGAGTTCTGGATCTGGCTACTGTGAATGCTAAGGGACCTATTTTTGAAAGGTTGAAATTGATATTTTTCTATATAATCCGTTTCTTTCAATGGAGGAAAGGAGGAGAGGGAATTCGGCAAAGCGCACATTTTTGTGGGTTTATCCACTGTATTTTACCAATTGTTTGAGTTATCTCATTTTTATCTCTTTTTTTAATTTGTACTTTTCATTGATTGTTTGAAACTTGCTACAGCTTGTGCTGTCAAACTTTTATAAACCAGCAAAGTTTATCCACCAAATAGGGAGAGGTTTCACAATAACTATTATTTTACCAAACCTCGTAAGTAGGACCCTTTTTGTTTCTTGAGAACAGAACCAATCTTTATAATCTGAGGCGTGATTAATGGCATAGAGTTATAAAAATGCAAAGTCTTCGATAAATGTAAAATGATTATACTGCAATCCAGTCCATCCCAGTAGGGATGGGCAACCATGTGATTTGTGCACACCCCTTGGTCAACTAATCACAAAAGTACAATAATTTGCAGAGCTTGGATTTGTTTGCTAGGGTCCATTCTTCCTGCAAGATAAGACCGCTTGTAGGGATGTGTATGTCAATGCAAAGTACAAGAAATACCTATTCATTGGCCAGAAATACACTCAGCTCCTGTTGTGGTCTGAGAACACAAAATATTTTTGTGGTCTGAGTGAAGTCAACTCTGCCCAATTTTTCTCCACCGAACTATTTAGACCCTCCAACTATCCTATTCTACACTATGTAAAGAGTAACCACTCTGTATTCCCAAGATATCAACAAGGAGGATTTATTGCACTTGAGATATATCAGGAAGTGCACACATGACATGTATCAGCACTTGATTTCTGTCACCCGAGAACCAATCTGTATATATTGCAGCTTACCAGTCCTTATATGTGGTGGCTGAATTAGTTATTATCACTTTATTTTTAACTAGTCATCCTGCCAGTAAGCACATCTTGTACTAGGGTGACAATGCTCACTTTCCATACTGTTTAATGAAGAAACATCTCTTCTATGTGATGCACAAACAGTTAAGCAAAGATCAGGATCAAAAGTCATGGACTAGTGTACCGGGCAGTCTTCTGGAATGTTCAAGCAGAGTGCGTTGGCTAAGGGGCCAGTCTGGGAGTCGCAGGGCTTTGGCATTGTTTTTTAAGTCTACTTTGACTTGTCCTCCATGGCTCTATCCTGTGGGGATGATGATATCCTACATGACTCTCCAGTCAGGAATGTCCATCATAACCAGATCTGGTTGTTCAATAAAATAGGGTAAATCTAGCTTGTAAGCATTTTTTTTCCGATCGGATAATCAGGTAGGATGGGTAATCCCAACGATAATAGATGCCCTTTTTGTGCAGTTGATCAAGCAGTGGGCAAATGGATCGTTAATCATTTTTATATTTTACTTGTAAGGGGTAATGCATCCTAACTTCACCAACAGACATGTTAATAAAAATTATGCTCTGAAGCAATTCATTTCCGAGGCCCCTGGTGTTCTAGAAAGCCAAATGAGTCATTAATTTAAAGAGAACAGTCTCCTATTTTTAGTTACATTATATTTTTAGTTATGAAAAATCATGTTAAAATTCTAGACAAAACTAAGACTTTTCTTTGATCCCTTGTGGAACTATGATCTTCCCTTCCTATGTTCTAGAAACAGCCACAGAACATAATCTGAACAAATTTAGGCCTATTATTTCTTGAGAAATGTTATTTCTGTGACTCCTGTGATACAAATGCCTCTGAATTTATCAAGTGGAGCCCATTAATTGTTTGTTCGGTTGCCCCCCTCTTCCCCATATGCATCTTAAAGTACACCTATCAGTATGAAAACCTTACATTGCATGCTAGTTCCTGCTTTTTTGTAATTTACTTTTTATTAAGGTTTTACATGAATACAACAGCATTTACATTTAGTTTTAATGAGCTCTAGTTCCTGCTTGATGTATACACAAACAGTTAAAGGGAACATACTTGCAGTAATATTTAGAGTGCAAATTACAAGTGATAGTAATACCACACCCAAGCTCAAAAGAAAACAGTATTAAAATACATAGGCTGCCACTGCTGACCTCCTTAAAATGCTAGTTATTGGGCTGTTTAGGGCATCGATAGTTTTTAAATTGCTGACCTTGAACAAGCAGGCAGCAATTGAAGTCAGTGGAAAGTCAGAATAAATGATTTGCAAAGTATTTTTAAAAGGAGGGTTCATCAAAGGCAGCCTACATATTTTTTTTTCTGTACAAGTTTCCTTTAAATTAGTAAGTTCTATTATAAATTATAGGCAGTATCTACTTAGCTGTCTAGTGCCTATTCTGTGATATTACAGGACCCACACCAGGTGGCTCATTTTTGTGTTTTAATACATTTTATTAAAAAACCCACCCAACTACTAGCCCAGTACACAAGGCATAAAGGGCTGTATACATGTAGCTGGAGGCACACTCAGCATGAATTGCTCTGTAGGTGAAATTGCTCTGTAATATGAAAGGTGGGCAAGGCTGCTAAAACAGAACTAAGGGGTCTATTCACAAAGCAGCTGAGGATCTAGTCAAAAGAAAACTGGGGAAGGAAGCGCTACTACCCTATTGGATGAGGGTGGTCACAAAATTCAATAAATGTGGTGAATAATACACAATAATGGATATCACGGATAGAAGAAATCACTCACTGTTTGATGCTCTATTTGCGGCCAGAGGGTGGCGTTGCACTGCCGGGGCGGAGGGGGGTTCGTGGGTCAAAAGACCATGAAGTTCAAATGTAATGTGGACTCAGTCTAGGGTAAGTGGTATATGTAGAGAGAAACGGCAGAACTCAGCTGAGCCTGCTCGACTCTAAAAGAGAGCGGCGGGGGATGCCGCTGCTGTACTGTCTCTTGAGCCGCGGCTCACTTTGTCTAACTGTCAGTGGCGAACAACGTGGGTTGACAGTGTGACGTCAGTGGGGGCTGGGAGGCAGCTATCCAATGGGTGGCTATGCGTTTCGAGGCCGATGCCTCTTTCGGCTTGAGAAAGAGGCATCAGCCTCGAAACACGTAGCCACCCACTTCTTTTTACTTTTCCACGGGGTTCCTCTCCCTGTTCATGGAGGCTGCACACCCCCCCTGTTAGTCTTATAAATATATTCCCATGTACCACCAGAGTAGTGCGCTTATTATTGTTTTTGCGAGGATCTAGGCGTAGCTTCGGCCGATCCTTCGGCTAGCTTCGGCCCCAGGACCCCTTCGGTTCAGTAGAACCGAAGGGCTGCTGTGCGGGCTATTCACAATAGCCCGTACAGCTCCCGAACTTAGCCGAGCGGCTCAGTCGAGCCGAAGCCATATGCCTCGACACGGCTGAGCCGCGCTGAAAGCCAAAGCTGGCCTGCTTCTGACCGTGGTCCAGCCAGCCGTGATCTTACGGTTGGTTCCGGTCACTTGCAGAGAGATCAGCGTCCCTGGTTACCAGCTAACCAGGGACACTGATCTCCAGACAACAAACTCTCCCGGGCGCTCCGGGAGTCTCCCGCTCCCGGCCTCCAAGGAGAGAAACACTGCTTTTTCTTTTTTTTCTTCTTTATTCTGACACGGGACCGTGTCAGAATAGAAAAAAAAAATGTTGCCCATAGGAATGCATTGCTAGATTCCTATTGGCTATTTCAATTTGCAATAGCCAATAGTAAACTAGCACTGCACCCACCCTCTGCTGCAGTTCTCCATCAGGTCCATCAGCAGAGGGCAGGTGCAATGCTAGTTTACTATTGGCTATTGCAAATTGAAATAGCCAATAGGAATCTAGCAATCTAGCAATGCATTCCTATATGGCTCTGTGTCAGAATAAAGAAAAAAAAAGAAAAAGCAGTGTTTCTCTCCTGGGCGGCCGGGAGCGGGAGACTCCCGCAGCGCGGGGAGAGTTTTTTTTCCTTTTTTTTTTGACGGCAGCAGAACCGCCGGCCAATAGAAAACTGTTGGGCGGAGCTAGCTGTCATTGCTAGCTCTGCACAATCGTTTTCTATTTATTTTTTTTTACTTTTTAAACTGTTTTCTGTTCTGCTCGGTCCCTCAGAGGGACCGAGCAGAACAACCGGGCCGAATGCCGCTCAGCGGCATTCGGCTATTCACTCACTGCTGTTTGGCATCTAGAGGAATAGACCGAACAGCAGCGAGTAGCCTGCCAGAGGTTCGGCTTAGCTGGGCATGTTCGGCCGACCCAAAGCCACGTGAAGCAACCCGATGTAAAATAAGCCGTACCAGCCTGAAGTGAATTGCCGAACAGCGTTCGGCTCACTTCGCTTTAGGTCGGTCATTCACTCGGCTGCCTACGGCAGCTTAGTGAATAGACCGCTAAGTCCCACAATGAAAAAAACTGTTAGGAGGTAGAGTTTTGGCAGGAGAGATATCTAAAAAATATATATGTGAATTTCATGTTATGATTGTATAGTCCCAGCGCATTCCCAGCATCTGCAAAATGTAGAGAATGGAGACAGGGGACAATGTGACTACTTTGAGCATGTTTAGGGAATAATTCGTTAGTGGCTGCCCAATGGCTGTAGAGGAGCATAGGTAGCAGTGGAGGAGATGATGGTGACAGGAGACGGAGCAGCAACTGCAGCCTGGACCTGTCATCACTGGGAGAGGGCACATGTGCCCAAATGGTGCATTATGGCAAGAGCCCAACAATCACGCAGCAGATCTTAGTTTAACGCAAATCTAAACTTAGTACAAGGGCTGCCATTACTCATCTCTCTTTTTGAAAATGGAAGTTGCTTGGCTGCATAATGACAGTCAGTAATGTAGTAAATTTGGAAGAGGGTGCCCTAATACCTCCCCACTAAAGTCTTCTTAAGAGAAAATATACTTTTTGGATTGTTTTGATTAAAGTGAACCTGTGGCCAGGCTAATGATATTCAAATATTAACTTTATAAATGCAAATATTCTTAACAACCAATAAATGAAAATGCAAATCAAGCCCTCACTAAGTTCTGTAGCTCCAGGCACTGTGGAAATATTAATCAGAATAAAAAACACAAAAGAGGAACCGAAATGGCAGCTCTTCTCCCCTTTTTTGTCTGGCAGCAGGGACATGACAGCCTGCCAGACTTCTAAAGTAAACAAATAGCAGGTGCTGTAAGCTGTACAGAAACCAACTGCAATACGACTGTAGAGTTTCTGTTGTGATCTTTGAGGTTACATTTCTCCACAGTGGCTACAGCTACAAATGCCATTAATGTCTTGTTCTAAAGCTCATTCACCACTAGTTAGGAATACATAAATACTTTAATGTACATAACCTAGATGGGTTCGCCTTAAGTTATTTAATATGTATTTCTTTGTTCTTTTTTACATTTGTAATTGTATTAAAAATAAAGGTTTGTAGATGAGCAGCCTATTTCTCTCTAAATTAACCCCATAGATGTATACCATGAGAAGCATCAGTAAAGCACAATCATCATGTAGCTCTGCAAAGCAGAAAGCTGCGCTTCCATGTGTAATCTGATAAAATGGCTGCTACCATGTACATATAAAATTACAGCAGTCCACAACAAACTTTTTCTCATTAAGGTAATTTCTGGTACAATTAATTATATAAAAGCTATTTAAGGAACATTGTTTTTCCCTGTAGAATTCCCCAAATTTAAAGATGAAGAGAATTATTTGGGAGATGTTAAATGCTCCACAAATTTACTTAAAATGCCTTAACAAAATGGGGTGTTTGTGTGTTTAGAGTTATTTCCTTCACAGAAAGAAAAAAATACTGAAACATGTAAAATAATGAGCCCTAGGAGCCTTTGAGCCTTTAAAGCCCATTGCACCTCTAAAACAACTAAAATAATCTTCATTTTGCCACCCCAATTGACTGTAATGCACTTAGCTGAAATGTCAGAGGGGCTGCATGACTTGGGGGAGGAATATTCCCGGGAGAAGGGGTTAAATAAAGTGTGAATCAGTTGAACTCACCTAATTGGAGATTGGGGTCAGGTGTCAGGGAGGAGCTGCATGACATGGGACTGCAAGGGCTGATGGGCGTTCTTTCTAGAAAGTCGACAGAGAAAGCAGGTTGTCCTGCCCTCCACTAATTTTTTGCAGTTGAAATGGTTGTTTATGTCTCAGCAGCTAGGCGGGTTAGGGCTTTTTGGGGGGCTTGGAATTGTGAGTCGGTTAGAAAATGAGGGGCCATTGGTATTTGTTGGGGGCTCGGCCCCTTGGAACTTGGGAAGCAGTAACTGTCCTTGAGCTGGTGGGGGTGCGGCTGGGGACTTGGGAGAGGCCTTAGTAGAGGCCTTATTTTAGCTGATGGAAACCCAAGAACCCCTTCTTGGATCCCACAGTAGTGTAGAGTATTTATTTGTATGTTATTTTGGTTTTTATGTTTGATAATTGTTAATTTTTGTATAGTTAAAAAAAGGGCTGCTGTGGCCATTTAAATCCATGTTGCATAGTCTGTGTGTTGATTGGGGTTTGAACAGGCACATCATTGACCAAACTATCAGTCATGGAAGACTAATGAAAGAATGGCATTATACAAATATACTGTAGTTTAACACCTAAAAGTTTTAGAGTCTTGGCCTAAGATTAATGTGCATCAAATTATTATTTGTCTTTTACAATGTTGCAGTTTACAAATCTATGTTTTAGTTCATTTGGGAATGTTTGGTTTGTCAGTTAGCTAAGTTAAACCCTCAAAAAGAAATACGTCAACACCAAAAAGACTTTCAGAGTCATCTCATCATTTAATCAGCTCAGTGTAAATCAACAATCAGTTAATAGAATGTTTGTTTCTTGTATATACTGCATGGATGCTAAGGAAGCAGTTCAAGACTGTCGAAATAAACAATTAGTCATCAAAATGAAAACTGCCAGTTTGTAAAATGAAGAAGAGAGTAAATTTCACTTTTATCTTTTCTTAACCCCTTCATGACTGAGGCCCTTTTTTCATTTTTTGCACCCATGTTATATTCCACATTTTAGGCCTGAAAATGACGTAAAACCCCCCAACATTATATATTTTCTGAATGCCAAGACCCTATAGAATAAAATGGTGGTAGTTGAAAATTTTTATGTTGCGCAATATTGCAAATATTGCAAATATTAATATTAATATTAATATTGCTAATGCTGGCGACGTACACTGTACGTCGTCAGTCACGAAGGGGTTAAAAAAAAGATGTTTTTGGAGAGATAACCCTATGTTGTAAGCACTGATATTGTTTTGGATTGTGCTCAAACAACCAGGATAATGTTGCTGGCCTGATGCTGAATCCTTTAGCTGTAAGAGTTTGAGTGCTGTGTGATTAGCTTGGATTTTACTAGCAGTTTGAAATTTGCAGAACATCGTTCCTACTTGTTAAGCAGCCCAGAAATATACAATCAAGTGGGAGTAAATATATAATTAAGCATATCAAAGGTCCATCAGGTAGTGGAAAGGTAGTTTGCTTTATATTGCATTGGTTTATTAACAGTGGAATAAATAAGATGAAACTGAACTAAAAATCTGTATAGCAACTGCTCAGTGGTGAAAAACAGGCAGATTAGTCTTGACCACAGGTATATAGACAATGTTTTTCAGGGCTGTCACAGTGTCCCCTTCATCAGGGCTATGTCTAGGATCTTTCTTCCTGTGGTGAAATAAAGTAATTCAAAATCTAATATAACAAAAAACAAGTCATTTTATCTAGGTAACAGATTCATCTACATAAAAACATCATATTTTAACAGCAGTGACAGCCAAATTGAGACATGCGGGTTGATTTACTAACCTTTTAAACACACCACGAACGTGTATACACCTCTGTAGTGTGTTCCCTCCCAGCATGATCTATGGGAGGAATCGAAACACCTTTGTAGTGTGTACACACCCAGCAGGTGTGTTGTGCAAAGCCCTGTAATGAATTGCAAGGTAATGTGGTGTAAATTAGCTCTATGTTATGTTGCTTGCGTTGATGAATGCAGGAATGTAAATGCATGAGCTAACCATTTTTGTCTAAACTGTGAAGCAGCATTATATATGCATCATGTGCATGATTTTTCCATATATGGCATTAGTGGAAATATGCTTTTAGAGACTTTTTGCTTGATAAATACGTTTTGCTGTGTGAAAATCACACACACCTGGTGTGTGTGTGTGTGTTTAGGTTAGTAAATCACCCTAATGGCCTCACAGTCGCCTGGTCCAGTCACTGTCAGCTGTATTAGACAATGAACCTGTGCCTGTGGTGGCTGGAAAATGTTTGCCAACCAAGAACTCTCAGGGGGAATACCAAGTGGACAGCTGTTAGGCTTATGCCAGTACATCCAATTTCCTTTTATTCCCTTGAAGGATTACTCTTTTTTTCCTCCTCACCTATCTGTAAGGAACTGGCAGTTACACTCAACTCCTGGGGACAGGAATTAAGTTTCTGTCTACATAGTCTTTCCCTTCAAGTTAAACTTTAGCTAATATTTTTTTGTTTTAGTTTGGATTGGGTTAGGTATTCTATCAGGTTAGAAATTCTTATTTCTGGGACATGAGAAACAGTCTCCATTGGGGAGATAACCTCTAATGTACTATCCTGGTTACTCTTGGTCACTCCCTATGTCCTATCCTGGGACAAGAATTAAGAGGAAAGAACATATGCATTGCTAAATCCCTCACAGAGGTTCCAGCATTATTATCCCGTATTATAAAATAATAGGCATACTCTACTATTACATGACAGCAAGCATGAATTCTGCTCAGGGTCCCATTTCAGTGTTATACCAATAAAGATTAATTCTGGCCTTTGTAAGAGCTTTGATATCCTGTTGTGTTTATCCTGTAGTATCTTATTCTGGTTATTACTGCAGTTTGTGCTCTGGCTCCTGTTCTTTGTTTGTTTTCAGGCTAAACCAGTCTTGACCTTCTGTCCACAGTCTGACTTTGTCCTAATACCTCCTTCCCTAATCTCTGCTTATTTATGTGTGTATAACTAAAACTTCTAGGTAGTTTTACCCTCTGTATTTCACATTTTAACCATTATCATCAAGACAGAAGGTGATGGTGAATCCAAAATGTTATACTTATCACCAGAATAAGTAGTACGTGTAAATATGGCATTGGAGACAATAACTCTCTCAGAGAGTTATTCCCCTCATTTTGTAGATATTTTCTGTTATTTCCTCTTCTAGCCCCAAGACAAAAAGTGAATGGAAATCTCCCAATTGGGGCATGGACAGCAAAAAATAAACTTACAGGGGATTGAACACTTCTCAAAGGATCAATAAAGCATCAAAGGATCAATAACAAGCAGTAGATATATGCAAAAACATAAAAAAAGAACCAAATAGGTTTAAACTTACCTGTGTCCCCCCCACACCCTCCTGTCCGAAGATCTGAAGATTCTCGGGCAGCCGCAAAGGAGTCAGTGCTGGATCAGAGACCGGTACCAGCGCTGGAGGGACTCCTGAAAACAAGTGGAAAGAAGAAGATGATTGGATCAAGAGATCAAGGGGCATTATTTAAGGTAAGTCCTTAAAGCACCATGGGGGAGGGATTTTTTGACTTTAATGTCACTTTAAAAAATATCTGACTGAATATACGACTATGCTTTTGCCTGAAGATTTAATACTTCTCTTCACTTGGCTATCAGTTGAGCAAGGCAAATAGTTGTGAATTGGGAACAGCATGTAGTGAAACCTTTCAGCAAAGATGCATGGTGGAAAATAGCCGATTCCTAGACTCTGGACCTTAGTCTAGGCTTATCAGTGATGACACAACCTGCCTTCAGTTTGTTTCTGTTATAGTTTATAAAGATATTTGTTTTTTTCAGTGCACAATGACTCAAACTCTTTCTGACCCAGGGGCCTGTACTTTGTAGCCCAGACCAACCCGCCCTTCAATTAGCCCTGTAAAATTCCCTGACTGTTAGCTACATTGAGTAAACATTTTTCCTGATGGGAAAATCAAAACCTCTTTGCTATTTTGGCATGGTAAAGTTGATTCCTGTTGAGCAGCAAATCATGACTTCCAAATTATTTAGGCAACATAGTACTTTTCATTTTCTACAGCTGACATAAAAGAAAATTATTCTGATCATCCTATCAAAACCAATGCTGAGGATACAGTATGTGTGAGAAGACAGTGACACTGCTGATCTGCACATGTGCCATCATTTCAGACAAAAATATCTGATCAATGTAACAAGGTTTGTGAAGAAGTGTCTGAAAGAATATGGTAAGTAAGAAACATCTTGAGACTTGACAAGGATCACTCGGAAAAACGTGCATTAACAATAACAAGCAGTTAAACTATCCACTACCACATCAAGATTTGTCTACTGATTTTCTTAATACACATCACTGGCATTACGGACAACAACAGAAAATAATGATAAAATTAAAAGTTTGTCCTGCCAAAAGGATACTTTTCAAACAAAATTGACTACAGCCTGTTACTGATTTTGATAGAAAATAATACAAACAGCAACATGCTTCAGAGTCTGTCCACCTAAAAGAGATAGTTCTGTTGTAGGATCTGTTGGGTTGCGTCATCTATTGGCTTTTACATCGCTTGGAAAGACCAGTGATAAGCTTTCCCTTCATTTTTTCCTGGTCCTGTTTCTGCCCACCTTGGATTTTTTTGGGTGTTCCTGCATAACTAGTGCTTACCCATCCTTGTTGCCTTCTCTGTAATACAAAATATGTAAAACATCCTCATGGGAAAACAAGACTGTGGCAGGTGAGCAAGGTCGTTTTCATACAAGCTCCACTTTAATAAATAATTGGTGATAATTGCAAGAAAAAGACTGACTTCCTCATAATTGCCTGATAGAAGAAACAGAGACTTCAATTACTTTAGAAGAGCTCTCACAACCAGAGTCTTCCAGGAAAATGAGAAGCAGGAGAGTGATGCCTTTTTTTATGCTTTCTCAAGCATGGTCTTTTTAAATATCTGTACTTACATCTCATTTAACACTGAACTCGGATTTTGTTTCAGACACAGCTGTTCACAAAATCTTTCAAATAATAAAGAATTCCTTTTTTACAGTGATTCTAAATTTAATTCAATTCATATTAGTTTGTATTAGCTATGGAAACATCAAGGAAATGGTTGAAAATAAGTGAATTATCAGACAATATCAATTTTCATATACTGTTAACTGGTGTAATTGTATCCTTAACTTTCTGCCCATAAAGTTTAAAGGGAAATCATAATTGAGATACATTTTTAATGTCATGTTAAATTTTATAGAACTGATCATTGCAAGTTATTTAATTGGCAAAATCAATATTTGTAGGCTTGTTTGGATTTTGCTGGGTTTTTTTTGATGTTCCGCCTCTTAAAGAGATGTATTTTGTTGGATTGTTGTAATGAGTAATATGCCTGTGGAGAATACATCTGTCTCCATGCAGAGATAAAGAAGTGGTGGTTGAACTTAGATGCTCTGGGCCAGCCCAATACTAGTTCAACGTAAGGGAACTTTGAGTATCAGAAAAAAACAAAGGAAGCCTGCTAGACAGCAGAGGTACCCAGTGGCAGCAATGGAATGGATATCAAGAAGTCATCAATAGGTAAGAAATTAATTTACTGAACACCTAAAGGGAGGATATCTCAGTTGGGTCTGGGAGCAAGGCTGGGCCAAACCAACGGCCTAAAGATTACACTGGGAGAGTCAAACTCCCTGTGTTTTCAGTAGGGCTCAGCTGTCACTCTGACAGTTTGGTCTTGCTTTGTTGTATCTGTGAGAGTGTCTCAATGGGGCTCTGAGGCTAACGTGGGCCACAACACAAAACCATAGAATACACTGGGACAGCCACTATTCTAGTATAATCAACATGGTTCAGCAGTATCTTTGATCCCTGAATCCTGCTCTGCTGTATCTGACAGCGGCTCCTCATAAACAAAGCAATACCAGCTGCCAAATTAGCAGCTGAGCTTTCCAGGACTCCAGAGACAAAAGACTGGGAATTGGCAAAAAAATACATTGGGAAAGGGACTCCTTCCTGCCTCCTTCCTACCAGCATGATTCTATACCACCTTGATATCAAGCTAGTGATCATCTACTTTTGCATGTGTCATATGATGCAATGTCACATTCTTAGGTCATCATTTGTAACCAACCTTACAAAATTATTGCTTCTTTAGTTTTCTAAGTAATTCTTGTCATGCGTGCCATACAATTTAAAAATATTTTTGTCTTCAATAAATTCCTTTTTATTCATGCAAACTCTTGCTGGTTACATTGAGTATGTAAATGTATTTTGTTAGGAAAACAAACATATACAAAGTCTATTTTCCCCCAGGATCTAGAGAAAAAAGCGAGGTACATGTCCTCAAGAAAATCATTCTCTACTAAAGATCAAGTTCATTTTCATTTAAGTGTGTAATACATCCTCCGAGATGTCATTACTTCATAGAACAATTGTTTAAAAAGTCTTCCTTAAAAAGCAGGTTCAACTTATTGTGCTAAGGGGCTTCATCAATATCCACACAGCCATGCAGGCAGCTAGGAGGCCAGTCCATTAATGAAATGTTAATGACTGTATTAGACCTGGGATCAGTGATGTGGGATGAACTGCTGTGAGTCCATTAGCATCAGACGAGCCTGCTGGGGAGAGAGTAAACACAAAGCCAAATGAAAAAGCAGATTGTGAGGGCCTGTCAAGTGTATGTCAAGTAGGTGCTTTAAACATCTCCAAATGTAAACCAAATGGCACCTATTGGTTACATTATCTCTCTCTCTCTCTTCTATCTATCTATCTATCTATCTACGTCTCTCTCTCTCTCTCTCTCTCTCTCTCTCTCCCTCTCTCTCTCTCTACATCTCTCTCTCTCTCTACATCTCTCTCTCTCTCTACATCTCTCTCTCTCTCTACATCTCTCTCTCTCTCTACATCTCTCTCTCTCTCTACATCTCTCTCTCTCTCTACATCTCTCTCTCTCTCTACATCTCTCTCTCTCTCTACATCTCTCTCTCTCTCTACATCTCTCTCTCTCTCTACATCTCTCTCTCTCTCTACATCTCTCTCTCTCTCTACATCTCTCTCTCTCTCTACATCTCTCTCTCTACATCTCTCTCTCTCTCTCTCTCAATCTTTTTCTCTCTCATTTTATGTATTCATTTGTGAGTAATTTATTCAAGGTGCAGTACCCATAATAACCAACCATATTTAGTTTGACTGATCTTTTGTGACAGTACATTCCATCCTCTGAAAACAGATATTTCAGTTATAGATGGATGTTTTTTGGCTATATCAATAGTCACCTTCTTAAAGGTGAATTATAGTGAGAGTGAAATACACTCATCTTCATAGTTAGAGCTGACGTTTAACACTAAAGCTGTCACAGATCGGCTCTATTGATCAGGAACTGAGCAATATTATTGCTCAGTCCACAATCTTCCCCGTGCACAGAGGGGTGACTGTCAGTCACTGCTCCCCACAGGGATTCCCCCCTCCCCTCTGCGTCCCTCCAGCGCTATCTGGGGCGGGCACGGCTGTCTCTGCCTTTAGAGAAGCAGAGACAGCTGTCAATCAGCCAGCGGGATGGATCCTGACAATATTGTCGGGATGCATCCCAGCTGCAGCACGGCTCTGTACTGTCAGCATATAGCGGGCAATAACCCACTATATGCAGAGTTTTGGGTCACAGGAGGACATTAGTATATGTTCTTCTGTGACCTGAAGAGAATGATGGCAAAAAAGGTTGGGTCATAGTTCTCGTTTAAACCTTTCAGGGATTCCAGCTGTGAGACTTCTTCAGAGTTTTCATCTCTTCTACTTTACACCATTAAGTCTTAGGAACATGTCGCACCAACATCTTTGTAGCAGAGGTTTGTAACAGTTGAAAATTAGTGAGATTATTTTCTCTGGCCTGATATAGGACCTGCCCAGTCTGGGATTGGACAATGAAGGAACAAAAACACACTGATGAGATCATTCCCTCATTTAAGCACCTTCTTAGATTGAAGGGTAACTATGGTCAAAAACTGAAAATAAATCTGTATTTCTACATTGAATCTCCATAAGTTCTATCAAACTCCTAATAACCATATCCATTTAGAGGTTTGTAAACTTACTTATTGACGATGCCCATATGATGCACTGGCACAATTTCACCCAGCCCTGTGAATTTGCACTCCCTTGTATCACAAGTATCACAGAGCCTGCCTTCTGAACTACAACTCAACGTCTGAACAATGTAACATTATCATTGCTTGGTGGAAGCAATGCATTATGAGATACATAGTCTTGAGAAATAGAGATTGCATCACATCAAGCAGCAGGGAGAGCGAGGCAAAGCACACTGGGAATACCGGAATGGATGAAAGCAATGGGCAGACAGAAGGCAGCACTCACTATGTACAAGGGACTTTTTTCGAATCATAGGGGTCTATTCACGAAACAGCCGAAGGATCTAGCCGTAGCTTCGGCCGATCCTTCGGCTAACTTCAGCCCCAGGACTCCTTCGGTTCAGTAGAACCGAAGGGCTGCTGTACCATTCCTATGGTGAAATTTTTTTGTCTTTCTATTCTGACACTGAAAAATCAGTGTTTAGGCTGTCTGGAGATCAGTGTCCCTGGTAAGCCGGTTAACCAGGGACGCTGATCTCTCTGCAAGTGGCCAGAGCCAGCCGTAAGATCATGGCTGGCTCCGCCCAGCTGTCAGAAGCAGGCTGTCAGCCGGCTAATGGCCGGCCGCTCTGCCAGCTTCAGCTTTCAGCGCGTCTCAGCCGAGGCATATGCCTTCGGTTCGACTGAGCCGCTCGGCCAAGTTCGGGAGCTGTACGGGCTATAGTGAATAGCCCATTGAATAGCTATAGTGAATAGCCCATTCACTATAGCCCGTACAGCTCCCGAACTTGGCCGAGCGGCTCAGTCGAGCCGAAGGCATATGCCTCGGCTCGGCTGAGCCAGGCTGAAAGCCGAAGCTGGCTGAGCGGCCGGCCATAGGCCGGCTGACAGCCTGCTTCTGACAGCTGGGCGGAGAGAGATCAGTGTCCCTGGTTAAACGGCTTACCAGGGACACTGATCTCCAGACAGCCTAACTCTCCCGGGCTCCCGCTCCCAGCCGCCAAAGAGAGAAACACTGATTTTTCTTTTTTTTTTTATTCTGACACGGAGCCGTGTCAGAATAGAAAGACAAAAAAAAATTCACCATAGGAATGCATTGCTAGATTCCTATTGGCTATTTCAATTTGCAATAGCCAATAGCAAACTAGCTATTGTACCCACCCTCTGCTGCAGTTCTCCATTAGGTCCCCACTAGTGATTGACAGAGCAGAGGGCGGTTACAAATTGAAATAGCCAATAGGAATCTAGCAATGCATTCCTATGGCCAAATTTTTTTTCTTTTTTTTGATGGCAGCAGAACCGCCGGCCAATAGAAAACTGTTGGGTGGAGCTAGCTGTCATTGCTAGCTCCGCACAAACGTTTTCTATTTTTATTTTTCTACTCTTTTAACTATTTTTCTGTTCTGCTCGGTACCACAGAGGGAGCGAGCAGAACAGCCGAGCCGAATGCCGCTCAGCGATGTTGGATCGGCTGAGTCGAACTCCTTCTGCCGAAGCCAATGCGAAGCCACCCGATGTACGGCTGATTTCAGCCGATATATGGCTGAAATCAGCCGTACCAGCCTGAAGTGAATAGCCGAACAGCTTTCGGCTCACTTCGCTTCAGGTCGGTCATTCACTCGGCCAGGGACGTAGATAAGGGGGGGGATAGGGGGTCCAAACCCCCCCAGAGGGTCCTGGCAGTGGTGTAGCGAGAGGGGGCAGAGGGGGGAATGTGCTCCCGAGCTGCCGTCTGAAGAACATCCACAGACAGGCAGGGCCATCTAAAGGGATGCAGGGATGTCCTGTTTGATAAAATATCGGCGAAGGCTGGAGGAGAACTGATGCAGATATTTTCTCAAACAGGGCATCCCCGGCATCCCTTCACACGTGCATATGCCTGGCCCTGGATGATCTGTACAAGCCTCAGTGCGGGCTCTGCATGGGGCAGGGTGTCCTAACAAGATCAGAAGGCTGCATAGAGACAGAGCAGGCAATCAGGTAACAGAGGAGGGGGGGTTTGTATTATCTGTGATTAGTCCAAAGTCCAGAGTCTAGTGCTTTCCTATGTCCCAAGTCTAGTGTGTTCCTAAGGGTCTGTGCACACCTAGACGACACATCACCGCACGTCAATCGTGCACGATTCCGGCCGGTCAGTAATCGCGTAGGCGTGCACCGATCGCGCTGTAGGTGTGCCATTATTTTCTAATTGCAACCTAGTCGCGCCGGGTGGATTGCACTAAAACAGCCGCGCGTTGTTTACCTTTTTTCTGCGATTGCTGTGCGGATGTCACCCCATTGAAATCAATGGGGCCGCACGGCAAACGCGGCCTGCATTGTGCAGGACCGTGCGATCCCAGGACTCGCGTTCATGGATCATGTAGGCCTGCACCGGGCCTGAGTCTAGGCCTGCACCGGGCCTACTGCATTCTAAGTCCAGAGTCCAGTTCGTTCTATGTCCAGAGTCCACTGTCTGTACTGGAGGGCAGGATCATAAAGAGAACCTGTCCCCTCCAAATGCTATCACACAGGAACTTGTTAACCCCTGTGTGATAGCAATAAAGTTAAGTGAAAAAAAATAAAATATATAAAAAAAAAAAACTGATAACAAGTTAAAAAAACGAAAACATTGTTAATGATAATAATCCGCAGAGCCCAACTTGAGACCCTACACAGCCCACCTGAGACCCCGCACAGCCCACCTGAGACCCCACACAGCCCACTTGAGACTCCACACAGCCCACTTAAGACTCCCCACAGCCCTCCTGAGTACAGTTGCAGCTAACGATTATTTTCAAAATCAATTAGTTGTTCGATTAATCGGTTAATCGGATACAAAAAAAAGGCTCCTGTGATGGCACTACTAGTTTGTATTGAGATTGTAGTCGATCACGGGAGCAAGCTTGGAGCGGTGGAAGTAGAAAAAAAAGTGTGGTGTGCAATATAGTACATTATACAGCGGCGCAATGCAGAATACCAGCAGCTATAGAGGAATACAGCAAATCGCAGCAATAGTACATTATACTATAATGTACTATTGCTGGGATTTGTAGTCCTCTGTAGCTGCTGTTATTCTGCATTGTGCTGTATATAATGTACTATTGCTGGGATCTGATGTATTCCTCTATAGCTGGTGTTATTCTCCATTGCGCTGTACAGTATAATGATTAGACCGCACAATACAGATTACCACTGACCAGTTATAGAGGAACACCAAAGCCCAGCAATAGTACATTATACAGGCTGTTTAATGTATTATTGCTGATATTTGTTGTTTCTCTATAGCTGGTGGTGTTCTGCAGTGTGCCGCTATATAATACAGCGGCACAATGCAGAATACCACCGACCAGTTATATATATATATATTTTTTTTCAAACAGGAACATTAAAAAGGTTTAGATTCTCCCCATGGTGGTGGTGTTGGGGGGTTCCCTCCTTTCAGTAATAATGTACAGTTTATGGCTGTCATAGCAGCACATGCCCAGGTCTGCCCTATAGGAACACTGGGGGTGATATACTTCAGGAGTCTGCAGCAGAACATAGCCGATGAGGACTGTCTGGGGAATCAAATATTCAAACCCATCTATCATCTGGCCCTTTGCCTGTTCCTTTCTGGCCCACGGCCCAGACATGGGCTGAATCCTGACCTGCGCTCGTTGCTGAGTGACTTACTTTGAATCGTGGGCCCTTGATTGTTGGCGGGCAGCGGCGAGTCAGGAAGCTCACGGGCAGGAGAGGAGCAGAGGCATGTCCTCAGCGTGCGCGGCTTAAGCGGCGTGGGCGTGCGACTCGTGTGTGGAGCCGTGAACAGGCAATTAAATTAATAGCCGACTAATCGACAATGGAAAACGTTGACGTTTTCCATCGTCGATTTTAATCTACTAAATCGAATAGTTGTTGCAGCTCTACTTCTGAGACTCAGCACAGCCCTCCTGAGACTCCGCACAGCCGTCCTGAGACTCCACACAGCCATCCTGAGACCCTGCACAGCCCTCCTGAGACATCAGGCCACCACCCTGGAGCAACACAGAGTACGTAGCTTCATATTATTCTGCGTTGCTATATAATGTATTCCTGAGGTTTATAGTCCTCTATAGCTGGTGGTATTCTGCATTGCTATATAATATATTGCTATATGGTGGGTCTCCATAGTGGGTCAGTGGCTTTAGACCAGCTTCTGTTCTCCCTTATTTTGGTGCGGCAGCACCACCATGAAGTGTAGGCCTGAAATCACTCAAGTCTCTCCTCCATGACAGATTAGAAGGGGCAATGCCTTGAAAATTGAAACAAGCCCAGAAGTGGCTCCTACATTAACAAAGCAGCACTGGATAATGAGGTGATTTTAAGGTGGATCAGGAGGGGGAAACATAGGCAAGGGAACAGTTTGTCTAGAGCATTGAACTATGGATTGATTTGTGGGGGTGCTAATGGAAGACTTTCCCACGGGAGCCTATTTTTTTTAACCCAAATAGAGCTTTCTTCTGGTGCTATTTGATCGCCGCTGGTTTTTATTAAAATGTTTTATATAAATGAAAAAAGAAAAAAATTGTGGGAAATAAATATTTTCAACTATTTGTTATACAAAATATCAAATAAAATTAAATTTCTTCCTAAAATTAGGCCAAAATGTATTCTGCTAAATATTTTTGGTTAAAAAAATCCCAATAAGTGTATACTAAGCGGTTTGTGTGAATTTTTTACCAATTATAAGGCCTGGTTCACACCTGAACGTTTTGTAGCGCGTTCAACTCTCGACGAACGCTCTACAAAATGCTCAAACAACAGTGACATGTGTATGTCAAATTATGCAAGAAGCCTACACTTAAACATCATTTAAAGTTTTTAAAGAATACAGAATTGGGTATTTATTGTGTCAACACTTCACCTCAGTTGACTTTTACCGTAAACTGTTATTTGTATTCAATGGGTCTGGTTCACACCTTGCCGTATTTCCGCCCGTCCGAACGTGATACAAAACGGCCTACGCCCAAAGAAGTACATGTACTTATTTGGGGCGTTTTGGTCTCGCGTTTCCATTGGGATACAGCCAAGTAGCCCTCGGAAACGGGCGTTTGTCGCACATTTTTTTACCGTGAATCGCGACAAACGCGCATATTCAATACGCCTAGGTGTGAACACAGCCTTAGTCTTTTGAAAACATGGATTTTATCCATATGGTGTTGAACAACAAAATCGGTATTGCTCAGGGTAAAGGATTGCTTTAGGAATGATATGGCCGGTATATTTTTTTCAAACCTTGGTGTGTCTGCTAGATAAAATCTTATAATTTGAGGAAGCTGAACCCCCCCCCAGCAAAAAAAATTATCTACGGCCCTGCACTCGGCTGCCTACGGCAGCTTAGTGAATAGACGCCATAAGCTTTTTTGCATTATCAAAAACAACTCTAGTATGCATTCCTATTACAATGCTGATGTTATAACAGGATAGTATATGCTGGGACTTTACAACTCCTTTAAGTCAGCATTGTGCTATGCAAAAGCACTAATAGAATCATAATGTTGCCCCCAAACCCAGTTAATGCACTTGTGCAGGAAATTACAGGTGGCTAATGTGAACACAGTTTCAAGTCCATATTCTAGTTGTATAAACACATGCATTTAAAGATATATGTTATAACTTACAAAACTATTGTGTAAAATGCTTCCCATGGCACGTTCTGTGACCATGAAATGTATTTGCACAGATTATAATTTTAATAAACAAAACAGGAACAAGCTAAATGCCGTTGACCCTAGGTTGTTTTAAATGCCAAGATTTTTAGTTAATTCCAAGTGCTCAACAACAGTGACATGTGTATGTCAAATTATGCAAGAAGCCTACACTTAAACATCATTTAAAGTTTTTAAAGAATACAGAATTGGGTATTTATTGTGTCAACACTTCACCTCAGTTGACTTTTACCGTAAACTGTTATTTGCAAACATCAACGTTGCTAATACTTATGTCAAAGTTGAGCTCTGTCATACTAATAAGGCATAATGGAGAAAGCCAGACAAGTCATTGTATTTATTATATATATGGACACAAAGTACTTATATTCTGCAGACAGAACTAATGTCAGAAAACCAAAGGTTTATGCAAGTGAGACTAATGAGTAAGAGTCACATAAAGTCTGTAAAATAGACCAAGTTACATATTTTCTGAAATTAATGATTAACAAGGATATTTAGCAAAGTTCAAAGTCATAAAAAAAAATCAATGATTAGCTGGGGGGAGTTAAAAACTATTGATTGATTGTTTCTACTTTTCTAGGCATCATTTTAAAATTGATGATGCATTATGTTTATTATTATTTTTTAGTTGATCTAGGTTAGGGACATTCCAGATAGGCCATTTTGGTATTTACATGTAGCAGCCTGGTGGCCTCATTTTTCCTTATGAGGACCATCTTCTGAACTTAGCTAAATCCCTATAGTTTCCACTTTCCTTATCTTCTGAATAGACCCAAATCGCATCCATGGACAATACAGATCAATGTTTTTTATGGTTCTAGTACTATCCAATGACCCCAGCCCACTGCAGCAATATTGCTGAAGGAGCATTATCCAAGAGACTTCAGTGTCACATGTAAATGGGAAAGACATGATGATGATTCCCAGGATAATATCAACAGATTACTGAGCGATTTTACTGGAGTTATAGTGTAATAAACTAGTTTATATTGGAAAGGTGGAGGAAATAATTTGCGTAAAAATCATATTTTCTGCATCAGCATCAGGGGCATACCTAGCCTTTTCTCCACCTGAGACAGGGGGGTGGAGTGGAGGTGGTGCATGCTAAAGAGAGGTATGCCACTGCATCAGCTCTCCACCCAGCTCTGGCTTCGGCTCTGGCTGACATCTCACTCAGCTACCATCTATGCCATTCAGGGCTGTTCTTATAATGAGGCAGGCTGAGGCTATTGCCTCAGTTG
>NW_017306408.1:1732890-1743847 GCF_000935625.1 Nanorana parkeri | reverse complement strand
TAGATATGAGCAAATAGAGACATACATTTAAGGTACTTCAAGAGAATCTGACTTATACTAAGAATATCAAGCTAACTCATCCCATAAAGTAAGCACATAATATGGCTTTACAAAGGAACAGATTGTTTCCGCAGTGGGCTGTGCAAGGACCCAGTGGGGAGAAAAAAGGGGGCTTTTTAGAAACCAGTCCAGACCTCGTATATAAAAGTCTTTTTTCTCCCCACTGGGTCCTTGCACAGCCCACTGCGGAAACAATCTGTTCCTTTGTATTCATAACCTGGGGTGTGAAACCTCCAGCTCCTCTAGACGCTATTTGCAACACACGCCTGCCAATATTATCACTTAACATAATATGGCTTTGTCTACAAAGTCTCTTCACTGCTCCAGGAAACCCCCCTAGCCAAGATGCACTCTGTATGTGATCCTTTAACATGGTATAATGGTCATTACAATTAATTAAATGTATTTTAAATGTGACTAATGTAAGTACCTGAATCTGAATTGGTATCACCCTGCACAGCAGCACTCAAACTAGGAAAGGGAGAGGCAGTTCTAGAAGCCAATCCATTGTGATCCAGTGCAAATGTCCTGAACATGAATTGGTTGACAGGATAAGAGAGCAGAATGTGCAGACAGGTGAACTACTACTACTTTTGTCCAATCAAAGGCTAAGGATGGGGAGGTGACCCAGTTTAATGCGTCACTGCAGTAGAGCAATGTCAGGTCACAGTACTGTACAGTGAATCTCAGAAATGGATGGACAGAGATACAAATCCTTTAGCAGGTTAAAAAAACAAACACTTCCAATATATTTTAACTGTGTATTTATCTGTCTGCCTAAAGTTTAGCTTTAACTTGAGCTTCAATGCAACATGTGCCAGTATGTGGTTGGTGAGGCTCCTGCAGTGCATTATGGAATTCCAAGGAAGCATGCCCGAGTTCTGACTTGAAATGCAAGGTTTTATAGCTCTGTAGACACACAAATGCCATGACATATTGACAAATAATGGTAGGCGTTGCCATCTTTTGGAAAGTCCAGAGGTTTAGAACACACCAGAATGATCATTTCATATAACAGAAGATTATGACTATAGAACATTACCCAATGTGTATGCATCACATGCTGACCCTGTATAACTCCGGCCTTCAGATCCTATCTTTTTACTGTTATACCCAGGCAGATAATTCAATGTCATCAGTCATTTTGTTTAAAACATTGTATGATTTAAAACAATGTGGAAAATTGGGAATAGTACAATGTTTCTGTAAAGGGATCATGGAAATGTTCTTTTGGGAACAAATATTTGTCCCTGATAGACATTCTTTTGGAATTAATGCATTTAATATATTCAACCTGCCTTGGAAACCTACGAACAATATGTACAAGCTTGTAGTCAAGCACATGCGATTTGTTTGCTTTGTCACTTGGCGACTGTACAGCTTCTATAAACAACTTCACCGTTTGCAAAAATTCCAACTTTTTGAGGCAAAAAAGCTGTTTGATCTTCCATATGAAAAAAAAAGAAGCATATGCTTCTGGTGGGCAGAATTAGCACAACTATTATGTTGCATGCATGTAGAATTACTGTTATTAATGTTTACTTACATTCCTATTTAAATGATATGCACCATTTACTGGTAATGTGACCACAAAATAATTTTGGGAGTCTCAAGTGCTGTTATTGGTTGCAGTCTCAATTTGTGTTTCATTTTATTTCAGTCATCTATCTGTGTGTTAGTTTTATTACTAAATTGTATTATACAATATAATGTACGCTCTTCAGCAAATAATAATAGGGGCGTGTTTTGCGACTTTGTAACTCCAGTCAGAAGAGTTTAAAGTAAAGATTTTAAAGCAAGCTTTTAAATCTTAGGCCCAGTTCAAAGTGCAGGCATCGCCTATGCCTGTACAGTGATGTCCATCCATTATAGAGCATGCTAAGAGTGCCCATCTTCTGGTCATTGGCTCTTGTACGCCTTTCTCCCCTTCCCTCACTTCTCTATTGGCCCATCATTTTGGTGGAAAACTTTACCAAACAATCATTAACCAATCAGCATCGGTGTTGAAATACTTGGAGCTGCTTGGAATGCTGGTAAAATAGTTAATCGATGAAATTCCAAAATGATGTTCCAATTGGACCAATAAAAAGAGGGTCTTAAAAAGCTTGCTTTTTATTTTTTTCAGTTTTGGATAGAGTAGCGAATGGGATTATTGAACCTGTCAGGTTTTATTTTTTGCCTGTGTCAAATAGAGAGGGCCAATATCCCCTTGGATCAGCTTTTAGTGTTCCCTCAACAACGAAATAACACAAATCCGAATTTAAAACGAAACGAAACGAAACAAATTTTTGGGCAGTGCACATGTCTACTGCTAACAAGGCCATTTTTAGTGGTAGGATTGGATGGATGCCCTACTCTTATTGTAGAAGAAGCTGGGCAGTAAGGCTTTTTCATCTGTGTCACGGCCTAATTTTAATGTTTGAATAGAGTGGAGGAAAGCTGTTCAAAAATAACAGTTGTTAAGCGTCAACTTATTGCAAAGCTGACCCCCCATGTACCTGCATACCTGGCAGAATCAGAATCTCAGCAGAACCTGCAACAACACAAAAACTAAGATGGCCTAAAATACAGGCAATTTCCTAGCTCACCCTCTCCCTCCCACCTCCTGTTCATATCTGGCCAAGCACTGTGATGGATAGTCTCACAATCCAATAGTATCATTCAGGGGCACGGCCATTCCTCTAATGAGGCAGCCTGAGGGTGTTGCCTCTGGTGGCATCTCTTTGGGTCTCGAGGGCAGCAGGCAGAGCGGCATGGCTGCTCTGCTGCGCAATGTTTGCAGTGTGCCTGCTGCCACCTTTCTGGTCAGAGTGTCCCAATTGCTAATAGCCAGGCCGAGAGATTTATAAGGTCCATACACATCTCCCTACCCAGCTCCTAGCAAGCTAGGAAGCTGTGGCCAGCATCCTGCCCATCTCTTGGCAACCAGTGACATCAGTGAGCTGAGCAGGACCCTGGCCAGAAACACAGTGGGAGGCTTTCGGCAAAAGAGGCAGAGCTGTCAATATTGGAAGGGGTGGGCAGGACTAGGTGTTGTCTGGTGCTAATTGACAAGCTACAGGCCTATGAATATGCATTGGCAATGCTGATAGCGACCCCCCCTGCAACATTTTTTCATCCCACTGTAGTGCAAGCAAGCAAAGTCTACATGAGAGTGGCAACTCTGCTCTGAATTCAGGAGCAGTGCAGCATCGTTGCCACCCCATCACAGGAAGCTGCATTAGGTAGTCTTCCCTAGCAGGCATTTCAGGACTTTGCAGTGTGAAAACGGTAAGTACAGATACATTTATAATTAAGTGCTACCACAAATATTTTTTTTAATATGAAGCCATAGTTCTACTTTAAATCTACAGGCATACAATTGCCAAAGCAGCTAAACATTTAAAGGAGGTGAAATATTTATTTTCTCACCAAAACCCATTATGTGACTGTAGCAGGCAGATCCCTCACACTTAGCACTCAGGCTGCAATGGTCTGTCTCGGTATCTGGAGGATAGAGTCAGGTAGGAATTTGCAGCGCCGTTATGTAAAACCCCTTCCATGTAAACAATTGACCTAGAAAGGATATTGTTTTTCTCAAGCAAATTGAAGTTTCACTTTCATCGAATGAAAAAAAAAAGATCCATGAAAACGGTGTTACTTTGATTCATTCATTATAAAGTAATATGTAAAAAAAATGTTCACACTATTTGTTATATTGATTATGACATTATGAAAGCAGGAGGCCAGCTCTGAATAATGCAGCACTTAGTAATACAGTGCATTGTGAGGAGTTCAGTAGTTTTTCAAAAGGCAGACATCAAATAGGAAGAAAAAGGTTATGTCACCTTCACCCCGCCATCCCGTCATTTATACGCTATCAGTTCATTAAATTCACATTAGGATACTCCGTGGGACTTTTGGAGCCATTAATGCACCTAAGATGGCATAACAAAATCTCAGTTCACTTTAAAAGAGATGGCTTCGCGACATTTTGTATTTCATCACTGAATTATTACAGTCTCAGATGCATTCTGCTGTGATGGTAATGGAAGGAGGGACGCTGGAGACATAGGCTGTCCATTTGTTTATCCCCGGGGAGACAAAAGAGAAAGTTTGATTAAAAAGAGAAAAAAAAATAAGGATGTAAAAGGAACTAAAGCTTTGACAATTTTTAACCCCGCAAGAAAGGGAAAAAATGACGGCCCTTGACGTATGTGTTTGTGAAGTGCCCCTGTGTTTAAATGACACAGGGCTGGAGAGTACGGCTATGAAGAGAATCCAGGACATGTGGAATTAACATTCACAAATTACAACAGCAGATTAGAGCAGCATTTCCCAAATTTGGGTAAGGCCTGTGTTTATTTATTACTTCTACTCATGTAATGCCAATGTACTGCATAGGATTTTAGAAAATACATATAACCATTGATGTTAGTCCCTGTCCTCTGGTGGAGCTCACAGACTAATGTCCCAACACCAATTATTCAAGCTCTACGAGATAATTTGGAAAAAAATCTATTTATCCTCCAGTGTGTTTTTGGATTGTGGGAAAATTAGAGCACCCCATCGAAACCCCTACAAAGACATGGAGACCATACAAATGCCATGAGGGTGGAATATTAACTCATAACCTAGAGCTGTAAGGCTCCCAACTGTGCTTCATTAAGAGGCATCGCCCCTCTTCCAGAATAAAATATTTTTGTCTCCCTCTTGCAACCAAATCCCTCTGTTCCTTCTCTGTTCCTTCTTAGTTGTCTCTCTTTTTGGCCTGATGTATAAACCTTTACTAAAAGTGCTATGCGATACCAAACCCTTCATGCAGCCTCTAAATCATTACATTTTGAAAAAGCAGTATATAGTAACTTGGGACTGGCAGCGGTGGGTCCTTTGACCCACTTTGTGCTACCACTGCTCCAGTACCATCTGAACTAAGTTACAACATGTACCACCTGCCACAATGTCAACATCACATCAGGACTCCGGAGACCATGGAAAGAGACCTTTAAAGCAATACTATACATACCCTACAGTACATTAAAGGAGAACTATGAGGTGGGTGATTTCCGCTCATACTCATAGTTCGAGCCAATGTGGGACATTGAAATTGTCACACATCGTCTCTATAGATTGGGAAGTGAGTGAACACATACGGTCACTCGCTCACTTCCTGATCAACTCCGAGGAGAGACCGGTGACTGTCAGTCACCGATCCCCGCAGGGATTCCCCCCTCCCACCTCTGATCCTCCAGCGCTGACTGGAGGAACAGACAGAGAGGGGACGGGCATAGCTGGCTCTCAGCCTAGATAGGCAGAGCCCGCTGTCAATCAGTCAGCTGGGTGGATCCCGACAGTTTTGTCGGGGTTCCTCACGGCTGCGGCTCTCTCGTTAGTATATGTCCTCCTGTGACCCTAAAGAGAACTATGGGATAAAAATGTTAACCCATAGTTATCTTTTAAAGGCTCATTCACACCAGATAAGTCGAACTGAGTTAATTAACATTGATCAACGCAGCCTTCACGCAAGGACAAATAGAAATTATCTGTGTTCTTAGTGCCTTGTTCATACCAATGCTCTGTGCAGTGGTGTGCGATTGGCAAAAATGCAGCATTTTTATGCAGCGTAATGCACATCTCCACAAGTCAAATAGTAGATTTAATTAACTTGGAATTAAGTAAAAAAATAAATGAAAGCATAAGGTGCGTTGAAACAATGCATTGCACTGCAGCGTTTTATGAACATAATGTGCCCAAGTCTGGTGCAAACAGGCCTTTAGGGCCCATTCACACCTAATCAGACTGAAAACATAAGTCAACGGAGGTCCGTTGACTTGCAGTTTCAACCTCTGTTAACTGCCATTGCAGTCTGTTGCCTTTTTAAAATGTATTTCCTTTTTTGCCAATCTTTATTTTAATAAACATGTCCTGAGTGGTGCTCCGTTGCGATAACATCTGCTTTTGACTCTCTGTGTTATGTTGCACTAAAAAAAAATAGAGCAAGGCAAAGCAACTCAGCAGTGTGAACTGGTCCCATTCACACCCATACATTTTTTGGGTTACCTTCCACTGACATCCATTGAAAATCAGATGGTAGCGTATTCGGTGTGAATGAGGCCTTAAAGATGTATTCATTGCTACATCTTTAATGTAGCAATGAATACATTAATTTGTGCATTTCATATCTGCCTGTGGTTCAGCTTCAAGGGCTTTAAGGTACAGCGGAAGTCAAAGCATCTGCATTTTATTCTCAAGGAGCTCAGTCCATGTTTATCACATATACTGTGTATATGTTTGTGTGTATATATACATAGAGACTCTACAATCACTTTTAATAATCATATTCTGTTTATGTGATTCCACAAGCTATGTGACACAGAATAAGAAAGAACTAAAGAACAGAAAAAAACCCAAAACAGACTGACAGCAATAAAACAAATTCCCAAAATTCCGTTGGTCTAAAATCAAAACAAATGTACATGCAGTAAGCAAAAACAAACGCATTTGCATTTAACGTCTGGAAAACCGCCTTCCAACCCAACATCAGAAGAGATTTTTTACCTTTCCTCTCACTCTGTGAAAACATTTGGTTTGCAATTTTCGTTCTGGTGGTTCCTAGGGTTAACTTTGATGTTTTGTTCTAAATGGATTTCAGAGGCCATTTATCCAGTTAATCATGAGAGTAGGAACAGATTGAAACTTTTATCCTAGCTGGTAAACTGCCATCCCATACTTTTATCCAAGTTTTCACATGAAAACGTCAGCGGGGAATAAAGCTGACAAATATATTCAATCAAAGATGGAATATTTTTCCTCTTAAGTTGCAAATGGCTTCATTAAAACAAAAACATTACCGCGGGGACTGAGCGGAGCGGAACACTGGTACCGAAATGGTGTTTATGACTCGCCTAAATGTAACGTGAATTAAATTTGAAAGGATTATAGTCAGGTAGGTCACAGATATCAGTAAAGCACAGTCCATTAGGAAGATGAAAGGACTCGGAAAGTCCCTGATGACAGAACATGTTATATGGGTACCTACAGCACAGGACGCATATGTAATGTCAAATAAAATGCAAAACCACAAGTACATTAGAGATAAGTGTGAAAGCAGACCCCAGACAATTACAGAATGATATATCAATGCGAGCAGCACTTGGATGAAACAATGGTCATGGAATGTATTAAAGCAGGCAAACGCTAGATGAAAAATTCAGGATTGTATATATTGGGATTCAGTAGTGACTCTAAGGCTCCTTTCACACGGTCCGATCAGGAGGAGATCTGTGCATGGATCCTCTGCTGCTCGGAACAGATGTCACCATTTTGACATCCGTGTTCATCCAATTTTTTCATCCAACTTACAATGCAGTAAAAAGCTAAAATTACCAGACCCATGTTGGTCTATGGGGAATTGGATGTAAACAGACTTGTGTCCATTTACATCAACTTACATCTGATCCAGCGAAACGGAACTCTTAGAACCCTTTTACACGGGCTTTCCAAGGTCCGTCTGTCAGTGTTTCAGAAAGACCTGATCAGAAACCCAATGTTAATCTGTGGGCAGCCTGATCTGCATTGGTTCGCATCTGGTTAACCTCAGCTCCGGCCAGGTCCGGAAAAACAAACAGTTCTGAGTTTCGCCGGATCCGAATGTGCCAGATCAGGGGTAATCTGATGTTAAAGGACACAAGTTCATTAACATCCAAATCCCCGTAGACCAACATGGCTCATTCAGTTTTTTCCTCCATTACTAGATAAGTTGAATTCAATTAAACCGAACTTTAGGGTTTTTGTTGTGATCTTTAAAGGTTCTTTCAAAATGAATCACTTCACAGTGCAAGCAGCTAGAGAGGTAAGTGAGGGCTTGCTTTAACACACTTTTACTGGTTGTTAAGAACATGTAACTACTTGAATATCCTTAGTCTGGGCACAGGTGCGCTCTAAGACTTGTTCTAACACACTTTATGGGAATGCACTGTATATGTGTGCTGCGTTGGATTGCCATTAAGGCCTCATTCACCCAAGCTATTATGACCAACATGCGGATGTAAATGCTGGATGGGCTGATACATGCGAACAGGCCTGGAACCTTGTGATAGTGTCATTGGTTACCTGCGCTCCATAAAGCATTATGCAAGATAGTGGTGCTCGTAATGACAACACGGATAGTGCTGTGAAGAAATCCAGTAAATATAAGGTAGTCCCTGTAATGGGTCCCTTCCTCAGGGTGACATAGGGGTTGATTTACTAACCTTATAAACACACCACGAATGTGTATACACCTCTGCAGTGTGTTCCCTCCCAGCATGATCTATGGGTGGAATCTAAACACCTTTGTAATGTGTACACACCCAGCAGGTGTGTTGTGCAAAGCCCTGAATGAATTCCAAGGTGATGTTGGGTAAATTAGCTCTATGTGTGTTGCTTACGTTGATGAATGCAAGGAATGTAAATGCATGAGCTAACCATTTTTGCATGGTTTTTCCATATATGGCATTAGTGGAAATATGCTTTTAGAGACTTTTTGGTTGATAAATACGTTTTGCTGTGTGAAAATCACACACACCTGGTGTGTGTGTGTGTTTAGGTTAGTAAATCACCCCCATAGTGTCAATATGTTGCCCTGAGGAAGTGACCCTGCACAGCCTTGAAACGTTGGCAATCTGTGACAATGATTCAATAAATTAAAATAGGATCTATGATATATTGCTTTGCTGGTGACTACCTGATACTCAGCGCACCTCTGGAACCTGTCAACCTGTCCTCGATTTGTACAAACAGAGCAACTGGAGCTGTCTGCAACCACGTGTGATCCCAGGAATACACTTATTCTTGCAGCATGTTGGCCATAAAAGACTGTGTGAATGAGGCCTGTTTGCACAGAAAAGGATGCTCTGTGTGCTGCAGTGCATTTTGAAAAATCAGCATCACAGGCCCATAGAGTTATTGAAGCTTTTTTAGACCTTGTGAACACATGTGCATTTTTTAAAGGAGTTTGTGATGATCTGTCATTACTCCTGCATCCAGGGGTGTGTATCTGTACTTGTACGGATGTGCAAATTCAGCTCAGTATGTAGCAGCATCTAGCCGCATCCTGTCCTTGAGTTGTACAGGCAGCTGGACTCCCAGGAGTAGTTTTTTGCACAGACATGCACAGCTATACAGTGTCTGGGTGAATGGGAGCTAAATTGGAAAAAGTTAGATTCTTCTGAATGTACACATGCTGTATTCTCTATTCTATAGAGAATCCACCAATTTGTAAATCATCAGAAGGCTTCCCAATGGAAATATTTAGGGGAAAAAACATTAGTCACTGGAGATCTGACTAAGTGATCATAAAAAACAATTGATTTTTTGTGTGAAATTTGTGGACATGTGGCATGGACAATCCCTTTAAGCACTGATGCTGCTACCTTTAGGGCCCATTAAGATGTAAGTGTATTCATAGAGGTTTGTATTAAAGGAGAACTATGAGGTGAGTGATTTTCACTCAACCTCATAGTTCGAGCCGACGCGTGACAATGAAACTGTCACACGTCGGCCCAATAGATCGGGAAGTGAGCGAACACTATACTGTCGCTGGATCACTTCTCAAAAGCCGTGAGCCGTGACTGTCACTCACGGCTCCCTGCAGGGATTCCCCCCTCCCCGTTCCGATCCTCCAGCGCTGACTGGCGGGACAGACGGGGGAGGGTGCGGGTACAGCTGGCTTTGCCTCTAGATAGGCAGAGCCAGCTGTCAATCACGCAGCTGGGTTGATCTCGACAGTAATGTCGGGATCCGTCCCTGCTGCGGCTGTCTCAGTATACAGCTCGCGGTATACTGAGCTTTGGGTCACAGGAGGACGCTAGTTTGTATCTCGTGACCCATAGGAGAACTATGGGGAAAAGCACTGATCCCATAGTTCTCCTTTAATGCGTCAAGGTACATTTCCTTTGTGCATTGATGTGATATTGACGTGCAATGCATTTTTCACTTTAGGGTTTGGAGAGAAAGGAGTTATCAGCTATTGACCAAGGCTTGTTATTACCTGTTACCAACATATTAAAAAACACAGTAATTTCACACGTTAGATGTGTTTTCATGCATTGCCATTGACTTCTATGGGCCTTCCAATGCACTGAACAGTGGAAAACGGCAGACATGTTGTATTTTTCAAAACATACACCACTGAAGCGCTGAGATGGGAACAGACACTTTTTTTTATTATATAGAATGGACATATGCTTTTTAACATAGTGCAACAGTGTAAATGGGCCATTAGAGTAAAAGATGCTATGGTAATATTCATTCAATAGCATTGCACTACAAAAAGAAATCAGCAAGTCCTGTATGAATCCGGGCACCACATCAGCGATTGAATTGCAAAATACGACCATCTGGGATTACGCTACAACATCTTAAACAAAAAAGTTACTATGTTACCAGATACTGAAAATAGGTCAATGCTGCCCACATGCAGAGTATCTGCCATTAGTTCTGACATGGAATGTTTTAAAGTGTATTTAAGGCCAAAATTGTTTTGTTTTTTTTTGTTCTGGATTGAATAGGGAATACTTAAAGTGTATTTCCACGTTTACAGTCAGATTTGAGAAATCCCCTCTATATGCTTATGTGATCCTATTCACAAAGCACACTAATTTTTTTTTTCTTTTTTAACTTTCTAGTTGTTCTTTTGGAGCAGGATTACACACAGGACTGTAAACTATTCTGAAGAATTTTAAAAAGTGTAACAGGAGGGACAAACTTGGGACAGACTGAGGGGAAGTGTATTAACATACAATGTACCACCCAAGCCTTGAGATCTTTAACCCTTTAAATTTAGCTTACAACTGATAAATAAATCTGCCAGCAAAGTACAGACAGGGTTAATTATGGTAAACATAACTCCACAGCCAACCCCCCCCCCCCCCCCCCC
>NW_017306408.1:1722672-1732560 GCF_000935625.1 Nanorana parkeri | reverse complement strand
CAGAACTCCGGGGAATTTTTTTCATTAAGCCTTGCTGTGGGGCTAACCCACACTACAAGGGTTAACTGCTCGTTTGTGTAAAGGATCACTGGATCATTCAAGGCGGCTTGTTCTTAGACCGGTCCCTGGAGCCTCTCTCCCCCTCCTCTGCTGCAGTCTAAGAATTCTTGTTTCCTCACATCTATACAAGTGTATAGATGTGAGGAGCTGAGGGACATTCCATCTGAGGAGGTGACACGCTTCAGTGACCGGAGAAGAAAGGAGTCAGCTCCGAAGTTCAGGTGAGTATACATTTTGACACCTAGACAAAAACAAGTAGTTAACTCTTGCTGTGCAAGGGTAGCCCCACTGCAAGGGTTAATAAAAAGTTATATAAGATTTTTCTACACATAAAAAGCAAGTAACAATGTAAGAAACAATTTTGAAAACATTGTTTTAAAGTCATGCTATGGGAATGAGAACATGTAACAGACATAAAATAGGTGTTTTCCTAATTTGGCTGCAAAAGTGAAGATACACTTTAAAACCCTTGTCTTCTCTTGCCACTTAGCGCTATTGGGGAGTTTTTCCCCTAAAGTGGCCCTTTACCCCTTTTACAAAAAAAACACATCAGCATACAGCTCTACATGCTGATATGAAATCATCTTACATTTATTAGCTAAACAAACATATTTTTATTATACTTACAATTTCTTTTTTTCCGCTTCCTGGTCCTCTTGGGCATTATCTCTGGGATGTAATCTGTGCCCAAGTGTTGCATCCTGGGAAGGTAAGTGAGGGGGCGGGTACAGCTGGCTTTGCCTCTAGATAGGCAGAGCCAGCTGTCAATCACGCAGCTGGGTTGATCTCGACAGTAATGTCGGGATCCGTCCCTGCTGCGGCTGTCTCAGTATACAGCTCGCGGTATACTGAGCTTTGGGTCACAGGAGGACGCTAGTTTGTATCTCGTGACCCATAGGAGAACTATGGGGAAAAGCACTGATCCCATAGTTCTCCTTTAATGCGTCAAGGTACATTTCCTTTGTGCATTGATGTGATATTGACGTGCAATGCATTTTTCACTTTAGGGTTTGGAGAGAAAGGAGTTATCAGCTATTGACCAAGGCTTGTTATTACCTGTTACCAACATATTAAAAAACACAGTAATTTCACACGTTAGATGTGTTTTCATGCATTGCCATTGACTTCTATGGGCCTTCCAATGCACTGAACAGTGGAAAACGGCAGACATGTTGTATTTTTCAAAACATACACCACTGAAGCGCTGAGATGGGAACAGACACTTTTTTTTATTATATAGAATGGACATATGCTTTTTAACATAGTGCAACAGTGTAAATGGGCCGTTAGAGGAAAAGATGCTATGGTAATATTCATTCAATAGCATTGCACTACAAAAAGAAATCAGCAAGTCCTGTATGAATCCGGGCACCACATCAGCGATTGAATTGCAAAATACGACCATCTGGGATTACGCTACAACATCTTAAACAAAAAAGTTACTATGTTACCAGATACTGAAAATAGGTCAATGCTGCCCACATGCAGAGTATCTGCCATTAGTTCTGACATGGAATGTTTTAAAGTGTATTTAAGGCCAAAATTGTTTTGTTTTTTTTTGTTCTGGATTGAATAGGGAATACTTAAAGTGTATTTCCACGTTTACAGTCAGATTTGAGAAATCCCCTCTATATGCTTATGTGATCCTATTCACAAAGCACACTAATTTTTTTTTTCTTTTTTAACTTTCTAGTTGTTCTTTTGGAGCAGGATTACACACAGGACTGTAAACTATTCTGAAGAATTTTAAAAAGTGTAACAGGAGGGACAAACTTGGGACAGACTGAGGGGAAGTGTATTAACATACAATGTACCTGAACCCCCCCCCCCCCCCCCCCCCCCCCCCCCCCCCCCCCCCCCCCAGAACTCCGGGGAATTTTTTTTATTAAGCCTTGCTGTGGGGCTAACCCACACTACAAGGGTTAACTGCTCGTTTGTGTAAAGGATCACTGGATCATTCAAGGCGGCTTGTTCTTAGACCGGTCCCTGGAGCCTCTCTCCCCCTCCTCTGCTGCAGTCTAAGAATTCTTGTTTCCTCACATCTATACAAGTGTATAGATGTGAGGAGCTGAGGGACATTCCATCTGAGGAGGTGACACGCTTCAGTGACCGGAGAAGAAAGGAGTCAGCTCCGAAGTTCAGGTGAGTATACATTTTGACACCTAGACAAAAACAAGTAGTTAACTCTTGCTGTGCAAGGGTAGCCCCACTGCAAGGGTTAATAAAAAGTTATATAAGATTTTTCTACACATAAAAAGCAAGTAACAATGTAAGAAACAATTTTGAAAACATTGTTTTAAAGTCATGCTATGGGAATGAGAACATGTAACAGACATAAAATAGGTGTTTTCCTAATTTGGCTGCAAAAGTGAAGATACACTTTAAAACCCTTGTCTTCTCTTGCCACTTAGCGCTATTGGGGAGTTTTTCCCCTAAAGTGGCCCTTTACCCCTTTTACAAAAAAAACACATCAGCATACAGCTCTACATGCTGATATGAAATCATCTTACATTTATTAGCTAAACAAACATATTTTTATTATACTTACAATTTCTTTTTTTCCGCTTCCTGGTCCTCTTGGGCATTATCTCTGGGATGTAATCTGTGCCCAAGTGTTGCATCCTGGGAAGGTAAGATCAGCAGAGCATTGCTGGGAAATGTCATCTGTAATCTCACGAGATCTCACAAGATCTCCCTTGAGATGATGTAATGTGCATGGTCACATGTCCTAGTCACATGTGCCAGAATTCCACAAAGTAAAGAGAGATTTAGTAATCTGTTCTTAGTAAAAATGGCCAATATCAGAAGACTTGGGAGGAAAATAAAAATAAGGTATGCAAAGAATAAAAGTAGGTAGGCAATTATCTAGAAATGTGTGTTTGTAGATTGTCCTTACTAAACATTTCTAAAGGTGTCTTTGTTGTTACTTCGAAGCTATGAGTAAAGTTCCTTTTTAATTTCCTGTCCTGTAGAACATGAAGAGAGAGAAAATGTCTGCAAAGTAATAAAAATACTCTCAAACATTTGCCATTAGAACAGGGATCATGGCATGGCACACAACAATGGCATGTGTGTGTATTGGCATGTGTGTTAGAGTTGCCTTGGGTAAAAATGAATGTCATCACAAGACTAGATGTAAAAATAAAAAACCTCAGCATTGCCAAACTAACATTGTTCACTCACAAGTGAGGAAGCAGTGATAGAGCAACCTCTTGGAGATCTGGCCAGCAAGGGAATAATATCATAGGTGAAAATGGGGTATCTCTTAACATCTCCAGTATAACATGGTCCTAAGTGTCTCCACCTAAACTCTGTTTTGAACCCCCAAGCTTCAGTAAACTTATAAAAAGAGTTAACGGTGTCCATATGTTCCTTACGGGCAAGGGTGGGCAACTCTTAGCCTCCTGGTGTGCTTTACATACAAATACCAACATGCCTCTGCCCCTAGGAGTCATGCCTGTAATCGTCAGTCTTGCAAGGCCTCGTGGGACTTGTAGTTTCACAACAGCTGGAGGGCCAGAGCGGCCCACCCCTGCTCAAGGAGGTTGCTGTTCTGACAAATGTATGCATTACTGGAAAGCAAGGGTTTTCTCCTTTCGGTCCAACTACCCCTTGATTTACAAATAAATACCGTCCAACATGTTCAGGTTGTTTTTAGATAATCCTGGATTTCAGTTGGCTGGGGGGGTAGTGCTCCATTGGGTTGGGTTATTAAAATGGCTACCCAATAAGTATGTGGCTAGGGTGCACTGAGGGAACACCAGACTTCTCCTAGCATCTGGAATTTAGCAAGGTATATAAACTCAGTGTTACGTTATATACATCAAATTTAAATTTTATACAATTGATGGAGGGTCAGGGAACAATGTTTTACTTGGTTCCCCCCAGTAACATCATTGATCTGTCTGTACAGCCGCCAGCCCAAAAAAATAAAAGTCAAGCTGAACGCCAGCACATTCTTTCCTCTTTCTGGAAGAGATGGAAAACCACTCATTGTGGCATAGAATATTTTGATTCATGTCATGGAACATAAAAATTCAGATTGTGAAATGTTTATTAGGTTGAAACGATCAATAGTTTTCACATGTGTACCATGTTCTATCGACGCAGACGTGCCGAGTGGATCAGGTTGCATTCTGACCAGTTTTTCTGTTCTTCTAGGAAAGGCATTGTAAACTGTTTTCAGGATTAGGCATGGCAAGCACGATCCTCCATATCTCTGTACAAGCTCCTCCTCTTTTCTCTATAAGCTGAAGAAAATTTATAGTAACTTTACAGAATATTATATACTGCATGTGTATATGAAGTGGACCTACCAGTCACAACAAATCTGCATGATAAAATTCTTGACATTTCACGATAAAAGTACATTTAAAAAAAAAAAAAAAAAGCTAAAGTAAATGTAAACCGCTAAACTCCTCACTCCACTCAAGTCCCCTCTTTGAAATTACAGATAATGGAAAAAATTGGAAAAACAGAAAGAATAAGTAACGGTTATTCTTTTTTTTTTTTAGAGCTAATGACAGACAAGTAACAAATATAAAATAGGTGTTATCCCAATTTAGCTGCAAAGAGGAGATAGACTTTAAAGTGTATTTCCAATTTTGCAGCCAAATTAGGGTAACGCCTATTTTATATTTGCTACATGTTTCTCATTCACATAGCCACTTCCCATACATTAGTCTGGTTCCCCTTTTCTTACACAATGTGTCATTATTGGGGATATTTCCCTTCACTTTCTGTCCAAGTGACACCAGGACAAGAAGTGAGAAGGTGCAGGCGTCACAGGATAGAAAGACACTATAACTGTAACAACCTGACCAGTGGCAACACAAGGGGAGTACGGCCCGCACTGGGTGACACCGTCAGAGGAGGTGACATCAAAATGACCAACAGTCATTTTGGTGTCACCCCCGCTGAAAAGTCGGGCACTTGGTCATGGATCAAGAGCCCTACAGCTACACAAGACAGCAGGGGACACGGTGGCATACCTTATGCCACCGGATGAACATCCCCTCCTCTCTTTGCTGGTGTCCATCACCAGGATAGCCGCCAGCAGTTAAGTGCTCGTGACGTCATTACGCATGTGCGTGATGATGTCAGACACATGTGCAATGATGTAATGCGCTTGGGTGAAGAATTCAGTGTGCCTGGGAACACCTCTGCACCTGACAGATGTTTTAACAACTCTTCCCTAATCTACTAAATAAATGTGCTTCAGTTTCTCTATGCCCATATCAGAGAGAGACCCTGGTACCAAGAGAGGAATTTTGGCTAAATCCACCAACAGGGCCAAGAACAGTAGTAAAGAAAACCTGACAGAGGTTCCCACCCTTCCCCATTCTTTCAAAACTACAATACTCCTAGAGTTGAGCTTTAATACACAGCATTTTGAAAAAAAAAATGGTGGCGATGGTAAAATAGCTGGCTTTGCTGTTTTAAAAAGACAGGTCCACTTTACAATGTTAAAACTCATGTTTCTGATGTGTATTGAGGTTGCAAGCCAAAAAGAGTGAGCCACATGCACATGCGATGCTCCCAGAAGAAGATTATTTAGTCCTGTGATAACATTAACTACAAGATCTGTGCATTTTGACTGTTTTGGGATAAAAGCTGCAAGAGCCTTGGCTCAGCGTCCATAGTTCAGTCCATCATATGAAACAATTTTTATCCCATAGTGGAAGGGAATTGTACTAAAATTCATTACTAAATGCCAAAAAACTGCTTGGAACTAAAGTCTCCAGTATGAATCCAGACCACCAGGACTCCATGAATCAGTTTTATATATGAGCACTTAGACCTTTACCTAGTTTCTCTTCTACTCAGTTGGTATGTGTAACTTGAAAGAAATATGTGTGTGTGTGTGTGTGTGTGTGTAGCTATTCCCCCACACGGGTTACTGGATTTTGATGGGCTCCCCTGGCTTCTTACAGGTGACTTGTCATGTAACTCACCAGCTATAGAGGACTATAAATGTAGAGGCCAAAGAAACTGAAAGGTGGCTGCCCGTTTGGCCCTACAGAATCTACACTGGCCTGTGGCAAAGTCCAAAGTATGCTACAGCTAACCTGTGGCAAAGGCAGGGGCGGACTGGGCCGGGGGGCAGGGTGCCAATTGCCCCCCCGGCCTCTGTGCTGCCTTTAAAAACGGCCGCTCCCGCGGCCGTCAGGGGGCCCGTCTCTGCCCCCGCGAATAGAATTTTACGGCCGCCGGTGCAGTGGCTCCCTCCGCCGCCACTTACAGGGTACAGAGCCGCTACAGATGGCAACAGGCAGAAGCAACAATGGCCTGGAATTATTGGAAAGGCTGGTTACAGCATAGTTAAAAAAAACATTACATTTAAACTAGGGAAATTTGATCTTAAGGCATGGTCCCCAATAGTGTATATTTGTCAGTCAAAAAATATTTCACACAACCCATTTCCTCTCATTTAAATAGGATTGGTCAATCATGACCTTCATAAAAACAGAACTAAATCCTACATTTTACCTATATCCTACATGACTTTGTTTGACCACAGTTGTGGCACTGTGTAGGATCTGAGCTAATTGCATTTTCCTAGAGATCCCATGCCTATTAACAGAAAATTGCTTCTTGGTAGCCAAGAGGGAACCTGACCGTGGTAAAATAAAAAACCTTCAAGTGATACACATTACAGTATTGGTTTATGTTAAAAAATCTGAGGGTTTAATGTCACTTTAAGTCCCATTCACACCTAGAAATTTTGTCACTCATAGGTAAGCGTGACAAAATGCTCAAGACAAGGAATCCCATTCATTGTTATGGCCCCTGTTCATACCTGAGCGTTTTTGGTCCAAAGCGGAAAAACCGCTGTCGCTGGAAAATGTACATGAGCTATTTTTTTGCAGATTAACCAGAAGACCAGGTGTTTAGACCCCCTTCCTGGCCAGGCCATTTTTCAGTATTTAGCGCTGCGGTACTTTGACTGACATTTATTCAGTCATGCAGCGCTGTACTGAAATGAATTGTATATCATTTTTTGGGGACAGATAGAATTTTCTTATGGTGGTATTTAATCACCACTGCGGGTTTTATTTTTTACTATATTCAGGAGAAATTACTGAAAATTTTGAAAAAAATAGTTTTTTTTTTACATTATGTTATAAAACAACTAATATTACCCACTTTTTCGGGTAAATAGACACTAAACATGTCAAGCTTAAAAATTGCGCGCACTCGCGAAATCGCAAAAAACTAGCATACCCAAAATTTGCCATAGGCGATGCTTTAAAAGCTTTTACAACTCATTAGTTTAGTGTTATCAGTGATTGATGACCCTAAAATTATTGCTCTCACTGCGACGTTATGTAACATGTGCGGTGTTATGGGTGCAATCATCGTTTTCACAGGTATGCGCACCTGACGCATGTTTACATGCGTGTATGTAGGGGTGGGGACTTTTTTACAAAAAATTGCTTTTTTTAATTCTTTTTTGTGTGTAACTTAACATTTTTTGGGGGGAAACTTTAAATTTTTTTCCTATTTTTTTTTTCCACTCAACTTTATTGCTATCACAGAGGGGGCTAAGAAACCCCTATAAGTGATAGCAAAAGAGGTGACAGGTCCTCTTTATGGAGACATCAGTGGTCTCCAAGACCCCCCTGAAGAAGCTGATGAAGCAGAGATCTGCTTCATCAGCTTCTCTCCAGCATCTGAAGCTGGAGAGTGACACGAGAATGCAGAAGTGATGTAATATACACCACTTCCGCATTCTGACAGCGGAGAGGGGACTGGAGGGAGATCGTGAACCGACCTCCCTCTAATCCCCTCTCAGAGAGCCACTATGCTGGTCCCGGGCTCGCACCGGGCACAGTGGAGCCCGGGATCAGTGTGACAGTGTGAGTGCGTTTGTCGTTTGTTTTGCTTGACAGCGGGAGGGGGGGGCGCACATATCGGGACCCCATACAAGTGATCCGCCGTCTCTATAGCCGGCGGATCGCTTGTATGTTAACAGGCATCGTTGCCGGTTTTAAAATTATGCGACCTTCCCGCTCGGGCGCGCCACGCACGAGTGGCTGGGACTAACAGGACGTGTATACACGTCCAGTTACATCCAAGAAGGTAGTTAAATAGCTTTTTGGTCCTACAGACTTCAATGGGAAACTTAATGCGATGTGCAAACAGGGGCCATTGCAATGAATGGGATTCCTTGTCATGAGCGTTTACAGTTTTGACCTTGTACTAATCAACCTTCTCATCAGTCTATATGTCCATTTGAGACATTGACCTGCACTAGGTAGGTCGTTCACTTGGCTGCCTACACAGCTTAGTGAATAGACCCCTAACTGTTGAATCCTTTTAGCAAGGGTTTCCCAAGAACCTGAAAAGTATACTAGGCACACAGGAGATTGACACTCCTGTAAGTGTCAGTCTCCCAGAGGACTTCAGGAGACCATTTCTACTGAACGGAGAGATATTCAGCACCATGGGCAGTGGGAAAGGTGAGTCTTCTTTCACGGGTATGCCTATCTTGGGGAACTTTATTATAGTGACAGGGCGGCATTAATCATTTACACACACTAGTATGAACAACCTTTCACAACTACATTTACAATGCAAAAATGAAGCTATTTACATGATTTTAGTATCTGGGTTTACACATTAAGTTTATATTTTTAACTGATATAAAGCTCACACACATCTCTATACCGGCTGCTATAGGTTACTGCACCATGTTAAGCAGCATGGTTGCTATTTATTGAATAAGCCAGTTATACCAAACATGAAAATGTCATTTTTTTTCTGTCACCTTACAACAGGGGGCTCTCCTACAACTTTAAATAATTCAGCTCACAGGATTCAGAGCAGATGAATTTATTAAAAATCCAGACGGCCCTATATTCCCTTAAAAGTGTTATTTCCAGTGATGCATTCTTACAGCCTCCCGTTCCACTACCTCGAAGAAAGAGGCAAGGAAAAAGAAAATTGCCTGAAGGTAGAGCAGGGAAATGAAAGCACTGTTAGTTATATTCTTGGCTATGTGTTTTAAGAATATGAGATTCCTAAATTATAGATGATGGTCAATAAAAAAAAAAAATGAGCAAACACATTTATTAAAAAAAGAAAAAAAAAGAACTGTTAGGAAGACATAACTGTGATATTAGCCAAGATCCTGCTTGTTTGGCAGTTACCGTGTGACAGGTCCAACTCCAAGCTTATTTTGACAAAGCCTCTGGGATGTGTTAAAGGGTAACCTAACCAGAGCAAATCACGTACTGGAAAGCTTCGCTCAGTCAGGGAGAGATGTATGATTAAGAGAGACGTGGGCAAGAGATGGGTCGCCAAAAATAGGGTAAATATTTGTATCAGCGTGAAAGGCTCGCATTGCTGAGGTCAGTCCCGTGGAATTTACATTGTTTATAAACTTTTGTTGTTCAGCTTGGGATCTTTTTTATTTCTATTTTTTTGGCAGAAACAATGGAGCAGCTTTCTATAAAAAAAATAAAAAAATATTGTGATTGTGATAAAGATGTTTTAACTAGTATGATGATTAAATATTACTATAGCGCCAGTAATGTTGTCAGCACAATCAGAGGGTGGTGTCATTGATGAACTATAAAAAAAAGTTGATGGTGCAGTTAGGGATGTAATTACTGTTTTTATAGTCATCTGTTTCACCCCATTGGAGAGATCCTCTTTATTTCTGGCAAACAGGTATTTGTAACAGATATAACAAAAACACTTTAAATAATATATATGACAGACCAAAAAGGTACCAATCAAGATAAGTTCACTGTTAGAGTTTACAGCTAGTAAAATAAAGATTTGTTCAGTCCTTGCAATGTGTGTGTATATATATATATATAT
>NW_017306408.1:1698059-1720849 GCF_000935625.1 Nanorana parkeri | reverse complement strand
ATATATATATATATATATATAGGCAAGTTTCACACAGTTTTCTAACTGAAGCTTTCATAATAAATGTGAATCTTAGGTAAAAGTTGAGTGAATTATGGGAGAAAACATTGAAAAACAGACCCATTGTGTAACCGGAGTAGATTTTTATGAAACAAAAAAACTGGCATTTCACCTTATTAAAATCAAACCCAGTCCTGCTCCTTTGAAGCTTTCATTTTAAATGTGAATCTTAGGTAAAAGTTGAGTGAATTATGGGAGAAAACATTGAAAAACAGACCCATTGTGTAACCGGAGTAGATTTTTATGAAACAAAAAAACTGGCATTTCACCTTATTAAAATCAAACCCAGTCCTGCTCTTTTTCAAATTTCTTGGACAGCTGAGAATTGACTAAAGCAACAGAGCAGTAATACGTTATGTGAAGGGTTTCTAAAATGCTACTTGGATGACAAGATGCCATTTATTGGAATTGTAAAGACCAAAATGGTTATGAAAAGTAGATTTCTTCAGCACCTTCAGTCTGCTTCTAGCTACTGGCTAGATATAGCTGTTGATGGCTAAACAGATGGAACATAAACTGAACAAGTAGTATTTAGTAGTTAAGAATCTTTTACGGTTAGACAATGTTCTAATCTTGCAGTCAAATCAATTCTACGTCCTATTTGTGTAGCTTGCAACAGCGTTTCTCAACTTTTTTTAGTCAGGGCACCCTATAAAAATATGCAAATCTCAAGGCAAGGCACTCCAGTGTAAAATGTCATAGGTTTTAAGGTGGACCATGCACAAAAACACACAAAAAAGTTGGCTTCCCCCTCCACATAGAAGTGCCCCCTTCAAATCAAGATTCCACCCCTTCACATCAGAGTTGCCCTCTGCATTAGTAGCCCCCCTTCAAATCAGGAGCCCCCCTTTCATATCAGAAGCCCGACTTCCATATCACAGTCCCCTCTTTCATATCAGATTTCCCCTTTTACATCAGGAACCCACTTCACATCAGCTTTAATTCCCCCTTTCCCATTACAGTCCCACTACCACAACATTTTGAGGCACCCTGGAGGAGGCCAGGAGGCACACTAGTGTGCCACGGCACCCTGGTTGAGAAAGGCTGACTTACGTCATAGGCAGTCATTTGTTCCATCTATGTATTGGTCAATGTCTAATCTAATAACAAGCAATTTTAGCAGTTTGGCTAAGCTACTAAAAATCTCCCATGTAGCTCTAGCCCTAAATTAGATATAAACGCCAACTGGATGACATTTAGATTACTACGGCAGCTTAGTTATTAGACCCATTCACTAAGCTGCCGTAGGCAGCCGAGTGAACGACCGACCTGAAGTGAAGTGAGCCGGACGCTGTTCGGCTATTCACTTCAGGTTTGTATGGCTGATTTCAGCCGTATATCGGCTGAAGTCAGCCGAACATCGGGTGGCTTCGGATGGCTTCGGGTCGGCCGAACATGCTCAGTATGCAAATTGCAAATTGAAATAGCCAATAGGAATCTAGCAATGCATTCCTATGATGAAAATTTTTTTTTTTTTTTATTCTGACAAAAGCCAACGGCTCGATGCCAGAATTAAAAAAAATTAAAAAGCAGTGTTTCTCTCCTGGGCGGCCGGGAGCGGGAGACTCCCGGAGCGCCCGGGAGAGTTGGGCTGTCTGGAGATCAGTGTCCCTGGTTAGCTGGTAACCAGGGATGTTGATCTCTCTGCAAGTGGCCGGAGCCAGTTTTAAGATGACGTCTGGCTCCACCCAGCTGACAGAAGCAGCCTGTCAAGGGCCAATTAACTTTCCAGCATGTCTTTGGAGTGTGGGAGGAAACCAGAGTACCCGGAGAAAACCCACGCAAGCACAGGGAGAACATGCAAACTCCTTGCAGATAGTGACCTGGTCAGGATTCGAACCAGGGACCCACAGTGCTACAAGGCAGAACCACTACACCACTGTTCTGCCCATATAGGATTGTACTGATTGGGTTTAGATCTACTGTCCTTGTTACCGCTCACAATTCACAATCTGAATGAGCTCAGTTGTGAATGATTTCTACTAATATAAGCCATGTTTCCTTTTACTTAGTTTTTATGGTCTTCTGGCTGCTTCTCCGTGCTTACTTCTCTAGACAAACAGAGACTTCTGTCTGCACTAATGAGAGTGGAGGTAGAGCATGGAGAAAGCATGGAGCATGGAGAAAGTCAGCTGCTTTGCTGACATACATTGTCTCCTAATTAACCCATCCCTTATTATTAATTGTATACCTTGTCCCCCAAAGCAGAGACATGGGGGGTGATTTACTAACCTAAACACATGCACGCACCAGGTGCGTGTGATTTTCACACAGCAAAACGTATTTATCAACCAAAAAGTCTCTTAAAGCATATTTCCACTAATGCCATATATGGAAAAATCATGCACATGATGCATATATAATGCTGCTTCACAGTTTAGACAAAAATGGTTAGCTCATGCATTTACATTCCTGCATTCATCAACGCAAGCAACACAACATAGAGCTAATTTACACAACATCACTTTGCAATTCATGCTTGGCTTTGCACAACACACCTGCTGGGTGTGTACACACTACAAAGGTGTTTAGATTCCACCCATAGATCATGCTGGGAGGGAACAGACTAAAGAGGTGTATACATGTTCGTGGTGTGTTTATAAGGTTAGTAAATCAACCCCATGGTGTCTACCATATCAGAGGGTGATACATTTTCTATACGGTAAAGGATACTTTTATTGGAAAAGTGTACTTCAGTTGTACATATGCAAAATTAATAGTTGCAGTATGTGTGTATTTGTCAACATGTCTCTAATTTAGGCTTGAAATCGTGGGTTTTTAAGGGTTTACCTGGGAAATATTTATCCATGGAAATGATCTTGAGTGTTAAAATTGACCAACTGTAAAATCTCTCCATTCCTGTATGTATGATTTTTTTGTTACCACCTGCTGATAATATTTTGGCAAATACAAGGTCTGTTTAGCAAAGACCGGCCCATTCCCATGTCAAAAAGGTTCATTCCACATAAAAAAATTAAACACCTGTTAAAAAAGTACAGTATACATACTGTACTTTACACCTGGCACCTATGCACTGATGAAGTCAGGATCGTTTCAGTGAGATCCTGGGAATGCTGAGGATCCCCTATATTATGAGAAGACATTCCTGCAATGTGCTGGAGCTTCTTTTCATTTTTATATACTTACAGGGCTATTCACAAAAGGGTGAAGAGTTTGGGGAAGGCAGGAGAAGTGAACAATCTAGGCCAACATTCTCCAAATCAGCTCACTTTCCAGTTCAGCTATGTTGCCCTAGATTGTTTACTTCTCCAAACTCATCACCCTTTTGTGAATATCCCTGTTAGTGTTCCCACAATGTCATGAGAGGGACTAGGACATCACTCTTTCTCTGTGTAGAAGCCAAGTGTAAGGTAAGCTTTATTACTATTTACATTTTTACTGTCTGTGTACCTTAGGGGACTTACCTAACTTCCTGTCTTGGAGACACAACAAAAAGTTAGCGGAAATCTTTCTAAATGAGGGGAATTCTCCTCATAAGGCAGTTGTCACCATTGGGTAATGTCTCTATAACTTTGGATTTCTCATCACTTTCTGTCTCGGTGACATTGTCACCAGTAGCAATAAAGTTGAATCTTCCCAAACGTGAAACATTTTTTGTAGAGGGTCTACACTTTCCCTACTGTATAAAAAAAAACATTTTACCTAAATGATTATTGAACAGCAGTGTACATTCACAAAATTGTTTATATTGCCATTTTGTAAATATGTTGTCCTCAGATATATCACAGTTCTGATTATAAATTGGTGGTAGACTTTAAAGTCTAACTTCAGTAGCGCTCAAACTTTACATGTAGATGCTTGTCAGCTGTTCTGATTTCTAAAGCATAAAATGCATAATTCCCTTTCCCTCTGCCTGCTTATAACCAGTCATATTTAAACTTCAAACTCGAAAAAGTCAACTGAACTCTAGTCAATTTTATTTTATAGGATCGAGCACAAATGGGCAGACCTTGTCTTGTGTTTTGTCCCACTTACTGTCCCCGTAACACCAGGACAAAAAAGGAGGGAAACCACAAGATTTCTCTTTTAAAATCCATCTCCAGGCACAGAATTAAACTCCTTCACCCCTTTAGCATATCTGAATCGACCATCAAGTGACCCTGATGCATGATCTGATAATAAAGATTATTGATCCACCACTGAAGTCTGGGTCTGCTATTGCCTAGTCTTGCTGCCACCCCTTTATTGTGAACTCATCATGCTGCTGCTGGAGGCTTCTGGACCCTGTGAGGACCTTGCCAATGGATCCAACGGGAAGTGTCCATGCCACCAAGCAGTGCCATGGGAATCCAAAGATGGAGCCAGCTACAGGAGAGAAGACTCAAGACCTGGGAATATCATGGGACCACAGGTAAGTATCTGGAAATTTAACTTAGATTTTTAAAATTATTGGGACGATTGGCTGGAGGGGTTGGGGGTGTTATTTTTTGCAGGTCGGGCTCCATGACTGGACTTTAGCTTTAAACATAACAGTTGTCAATGTTCATCTCTTTTGTTTATTAAACAAAATATATTTTTCTTTACTGTATTAAAGACATTCTTCATAAAAATATGCATTACAGAACACGCATGGCTTGGCCTCCTGACAATTGGCTCACCTGAGACTTTCTCTGTCATAGCTTTTGCAGTCCTCTCTTGTCACGCCTGAATGTTCTGACTCCATATGAAAATATTTATGGGACCTCTGCTACATGATTTATAGATGCACCTGTCCTAGCATAATTCAATGTGTTATATATTAATGTGGTGTGTTATTAACATTGCAAGAGCTTGCTCTGTGCCTGGAGTTAATGTCCGTGATCCTGACTGATCATTTACAAGTGCAGAACAGAGAAAAAAAAATAAAACAAAATGAAAATGTCTCCTGGGGGATCACCACCTTGTTTTTAACTATTGGGTGTAGTCAATGCAGCAATGAAGAATGCACATAGGTCAGGAACTTACTGATACTGCTAAACTGAAATCTGTGTGGTTGGTGTAGGTGGCACTGTGCTCTATCATCATAGCTCTTTGTGTTGTGTAAATGAATAAGGCATTATCATAATTATACAAGAAAACTTCTCAAAGTGTGAAAGAGGTCCTAGCAGATCTTAAATATGGCTAGTACCAGCATATTGCTGCAACATGGGTTCTGCTATCTCTTATGGTAATAAATATAAACAAGGACTTGTGAGACCTGTGAGTGTTAATCATGCTGTGAACTTGTTCAGTACCCAGTCAGAGAGTGTTTACCGATCAGGTCTTCAGGTAATTTACATCCATAGCATTCTGCTCTGCAGCAACCTCCTGAAGATCTTCAAATAAAAACATTCTTCCTATAGGGAGCTTGTCAGGAGGATTTTCATTTAGTGTGTGTGTGTGTGTGTGGTTAACCCAACCCTAACTGTATCCCAGCCCTATTCATAATTCTTAGTCTCTCTACCCAATTTCAACCTTTCACCCTAATCCTAGCCCAACTATTGCCCTGTTCTATACCTAACTCTACAATCTAACCCTAACTCTACATCCTAACTTCAACCCTATACCTTAATCCTAAACTGAACCTACAACCTAACTTAATCCTGACCCTACACCCAAACACTACTCCCTATCCCTATCTACTAATCTAACCCGAATCCTAACTCAGCCTTAAACATCGGGCTTTCTTCCAAGACTGCTAATGACTGGACCATCATGCCTTGTGCATGAAATCAAACACAAGCTATGATTATTATTCAGGATTTATATAGCGCCAACAGTTTGCGCAGCGCTTTACAATAAAAGGAAGACATTGCAATCACAACCCAATCCAAGACAAGATGGTAACGAGGGCTCTGCCCGTGAGGGCTTACAATCTAAAAGGGAGGGGCAAGTGATGCATGAGGAGGTAGCTGTGTGGGGATGAATTGTTTGAGAAAGTGATAGTTCAGTGGTTAGGTTGATAATTTTTCAGTAATTTTTTTTTCCTTGTTTTGAAAAAAAAAAATGCTTTAAATTATGTTACACATGGTACAACTCATTGAAATTTATCGCAAATGTCCATGAATTATTGCTTTACAGTTTATCCTTAAAAATATTTATCATAAATTATCAAAGATTGCCAACTGGTGTTTTGGGTTTTCGTTGAGGCAGCAGAAAATGAACATAGTAGGATTATCAAATAACTAGAGTGTGTGGGTCCCATAATCACGATGCCAGAAACCATTCTGCACAGTATGCATATGGGAATTAAGTACAGATCAACCATGGCAGTTAGCAAGATTTGAAATAGTGTGATTGGCTATAAGGTGTCACTGTAATGAAGGTGAACTTGTGCAAAAATAAAAACGTGTTTTACATTTATGAAATCCCAGAACATCTTTTTTTTGGCTGGTAAATGTAATAAATAGGGGAATCTTGAATTCCATGACTTTATTGGAACATTTGATTTGATGAATTTCACCTTTAATCATTGAGCGTAACTCAAGATGGAGAAGTTGCCTCTGACATTCTGCCAGATTGGTCTGGCAGGTTGTGTCTTTAATTAAAACCTGCTACAGATGCTAATCCATTAATGCTTGTTCAGTTGTTATACTCTAAAAAGTAATTATCTGCCAATATATATTACACTTAGGGGGCGGGAAGATTTTGGTCCACTTTCTGCCTGATTGCAAATTTACATTTTTAATTTAAGTCCTCGCCCTGAAAAAAGGCAGACCACCTCCCCACATGCCAGAAACTCAGGATAATGTGGCGCCATTATACATTAAATAGGATCACTCCTGCTTATTATTCTCGCCTCTCATTTACATTAAAGAGAACTGTGCAACAGATTTTATTTCTGAGGAATTAACCCGTGGTCCTTCCGTTTTGAACATATGCAGGTTTGACACCTTCTTAACCAGCGGCTGCAGGCAGCATGTAAAACTAAGAATTGAATTGATAATTTTCCAGGATTGCACCACCAGTATGCTCTCAATTTACCTGTGGGGGTGGGGAGGGAAATAATTTCTAAAACCTTGGTGCCTGCAAACCAGGCTTTGTCCATGGAGCATTTTTGGGATCCCCAAAGTCAATGCAATTACTGATCAAGCTTTGTGGTTCTTAGCACTGGCACAGTGGATCATGTGCTTTATGATTGGCTCATCGCTTCATAAATAGTACTACCGACCAAAGGAACGTAGTTAGGAAGGCATAGGGCAAATGACTAGAAAACTTGCCTTATGTAGCTTGGGGGTCCCAATACACTCTAAAGTGTAGCAAATGTGGTGTGTTGCTTGGGGCAGCACAGTGGCTTAGTGGTTAGCACTTCTGCCTTGAAGCACTGGGCAACACTGGTTAGCACTTCTGCCTTGAAGCACCTGGTGCAAATCCTGGTCTGGACACTATCTGCATAGCATTTGCATGTTCACCCTGTGCTTGCGTGGGTTTGTTCCCACACTCAAAAGACATGCTGGAAGGTTAATTAGCTTTGCATGTGTGTACTATAGGGACCTCAGATTGTAAGCCCCTTGAGGACAGAGGATGATGTTAATGTGCAGTATGTAAAGTGCTGCTTAAATCATCAGCACTGTATAAATACCAATAATAAATAAAGTTAAGTGCCCCTTTATTCCCCTCTTTCCTCCTGCAGGTTTGCTGCCATCTCCTCTTTAATAAAACCCCTACCATACACATGTTGCTCTATAAACTTGTGTATATCCTAAAACTCCACTTGTTTTATTTAATGTAATTATTCTGAAACATGTCACATTCGACTAGTTTACCAAGCATTTCAATAGCTTCAAACAGCTTTCATGAGGCCTTTAAAACAACCTTGAACTTCATTTCGCAACTCATAGTAGCATACTGGCTGTAGTGTTAAGCAAGCTTTAAGCAAACTTCTTTGATCTGCTCAGATGTATATTTTTTAATATGCTGCAATCTAACACAATGGGGTGTATCTATAAGATTTACACAGAGCCATTCATTGCGAAAATCTGACTTTTGCATTCAGATCGCATTATGGACACTAGATGGAGCCAAAGAGCATAGGAATTTCCTAGTGGCCATAATGCTGTGCGAATGTAAAAGTCATGTTTTATATCCAGATACATTGTTAGAAGAAAATCTCTGTAACAACTATTCCTCAGGAAACATTACTCACAGCTCTCACAACATTTGGTCAGACAGAAGCCAGTCCCTGGCCACACTACAATCCTCACATTCAGCTGAGAGATCACATGACCAAATGCCTAGGTGCTCCTACGCCCCTTTTAAGACCCCAAAGGAACAAAACTACATCTAAAAACAATTGTTTAAACATTCATAAGTTTTTTTTAATAGTTTTAGATTGCTGATTACTAAAACGCTGCTCTCCCCCCTCCTGCCTTCTGGTTATTCAGCCAGTAAAGCCGCCTATCGGGATTATGGGCCTGTAGGTAGACATGTACGTTTTGCTTTATGGGCCTGTAGGTAGACATGTAAGTTTTGTTCCGTTCTGATTAAAAATTTGGATGACATTTTGTGAACTTGGACACTTGGGTGCATCTGAATGTCCGAATTCCAATGAGGCCAAATGCAAACGAATCAGAGTGTTCTTTTTATGATACTTCAAATCGTCCGAATATGGTTCAAAATGGAACTAAATCGGACACGTGAGACTCCATCCGAAACGAAATTCCGAAAGATCAGAATCTGAATAAGGAAACAAAACAGCATTCGGACCCGAAACCCGACTGAATGAAAAATCCGAAAAAAAAAACTAATTTTTTTTGCCAGTTTATATGTCTATATGTCTGTAGGAAGATTTAAAAAAAAGTGTAATGAAGCTTTAAACTAATGATAGGTGTCTTTTAAATGTGACAGTTGACAGTATTCTTCTACGGCCTTACTGAATAGGGCGTCAGGTCTCTGTTCGTTTTGCTGCCAGTTGTACCTAATTTCTTTTCTAGTACATTCATTTCTAATAGCCTATTGAAACAAATGTATTTTTCCGTGAATCTTATTGAAATTCTTTTATATAAACTAGCCTGTGATTTACGCTTAGTGGCCCTATAAGCAGTTCTAAGTAAAGGCTCAAGCTGTAAATTCTGATGCACATTTTGGAGTATAAATGTTAGAATAAATCTAAAAACGGCAGAAGTGTCTGACCAGCAATGTCCTCTAGATGGCACTGTAATCTGCAATTCCTTCACCGTATAACAATAAAGCAATTGTTTCCTGTTTCCACTTAACAATTCTCAGTTTCTCTTCATGCTGCTTCGAGCCGGTTGTTCCTTTTTTTTTTATTGTAGAGTGTACCTTTGTACGCTGAGGGGTCCTAAGTGCTATGCCGCTGTTTTGATATGTGCCCTTCAAGAAAAAAGGAGGAGTAAAGTCTGTTCCCATGACACCCTGGAACTTTTGAAGTGTCAAAAAAAGAAGAAAAAAATTCCAAGGAACACCTAATCCTTGGGAAGCATCCAAGTACCACACTGTACGTAATTCACAGCAGTCCCAGGGGACGTGCGAGAAGGTTAGGTGTGCCCCTCTGAAGTCAGCCATGGCTTAGAGTCAGGCGGAGGTGTCCGAAGTGAGATGTTTCATCTCTCAGGCTTGCTGTAGGCTAACGGAGTTCATGTATTCACATTAAAGCAAGTCTGCCACTTGTGAAGCAAGATTACCGTGCTGTAGAGCAGGCTGTGATGGTGCAGACATTCATGCTGCCATTGACAAGTAGTCAGCTGTGGAAAATCCGATGTTTTGGTGTCCCCCAAAAATAGGGCCTTTAAGGCCCCATTCACACACGAATCGGCCTGCACGTACAGCTCCGTGCTGCATGCGGGCCGTACCAAGCAGCTGCCGGGAAGGACAGGTGCTGCGTGTGATTAGTACGCAGCCCCCGTCCGTCTCTATGGGGCTACGCAGCCGTACGTCCTCCTACCTGGCCCACCCTGCACGTCCGTAGGGGTGCGGGTGAGCGTATTCATACGCAGCCGGAACAGATCCTGTATGCGTCCTGGCCAGAAAACCTGCACCCCTACAGACCCGCAGTTGAGGTGAGCATAGGGGGGCGTAAGGCCGCGTAGCCCCATAGAGAAGGACGGGGGCTGCATACTAATCACACCCAGCACCTGTCCTTCCCGGGAGCTGCTGGAGTACGGCCCTGCACACTCCAAAAATAGGGCCTTTAAGGCCCCATTCACACACGAATCGGCCTGCACGTACAGCTCCGTGCTGCATGCGGGCCGTACCAAGCAGCTGCCGGGAAGGACAGGTGCTGCGTGTGATTAGTACGCAGCCCCCGTCCGTCTCTATGGGGCTACGCAGCCGTACGTCCTCCTACCTGGCCCACCCTGCACGTCCGTAGGGGTGCGGGTGAGCGTATTCATACGCAGCCGGAACAGATCCTGTATGCGTCCTGGCCAGAAAACCTGCACCCCTACAGACCCGCAGTTGAGGTGAGCATAGGGGGGCGTAAGGCCGCGTAGCCCCATAGAGAAGGACGGGGGCTGCATACTAATCACACCCAGCACCTGTCCTTCCCGGGAGCTGCTGGAGTACGGCCCTGCACACAGCACGGAGCTGTACGTGCGGGCCGATTCGTGTGTGAATGGAGCCTAAAAGTCCATGAGGCCAGAGCAATGGTGCTGCAAGAGCAAGCCAGGAGGCTGATGAATATTTGTTTTGTGGAAAAGTCCACTGTGAGGTAATCTTTTGTGTGATTTGAACTCCTATTTTAAAAAAAAGCAGGCAAGTCAGGCACTGAAAGAGAGATTTTGTGAATGGAAGCGTCCTCCTTACAGCTCTTACCATTTGAAGCTAAACCCCTTCACTGTTTTCAATTTTGTTATGTCGCAGCCTGATATTGTTTAAATTCTTTTTTTTTCTCATTCGGTTACACCCAGTACCCCATAATGTCAAAGTGAAAACAGAATTTCAGAAATGTCTGTAAATGTATCAAAAAGAAAAACCTGAAATATCACATATACTTAAAAGAGAACTATGGGGTAACCTTTTTATCCCATAGTTCTCTTAAGGGGTAGGAGAGGACATATTCTAACGTCCTCCAGTGACCCAAATCTCAGTATATAGCAAGCTATTGCTCACTATATACCAAGATCACTGCAGCCGGGTCGGATCCCGACAAGGCTGTCAAGATCCACCCAGCTGCTTGAGTGACAGCGGGCTCTGCCTATCTAGAGGCAGAGCCAGCTGCGCCCACCCCCTCTCCCAACCGTTCCTCCACTCAGTGCTGGAGGATCGGAGCGGGGAGGGGGGAATCCCTGCAGGGAGTGGTGACTTACAGTCACCGCTCCCTGCAGGGAGATGAGCGGAAAGTGAGCGAGCGATGGTATGCGTTCACTCACTTCCTGATCTATAGAGCTGACCTGTGACAGTTTCATTGTCACAGGTCGGCTCGAACTATGCGGTTGTGTGAAAATCACTCACCTCATAGTTCTCCTTTAAGTATTCAGACCCTTTACTTAGTACTTTGTTGAAGCACCTTTGGCAGCAATGACAGCCTCGAGTCTTTCTGGGCCACTCTAGGATATTCATAGAGTTGTCCCTAAGCCACTTCTGTGTTGTCTTGGGTGTGTGCTTAGGATCATTGTCATGTTGGAAGGGGAACCTTCAACCCAATCTGAGGTCCTGAGCGCTGTGGAACAGGTTTTCATTGAGGATATATCTGTACTTTGCTCCATTCAGCTTTCTCTCAACCCCGATTAGTCTCCCAGTCCCTGCTACTGAACCCCCCCTACCCTCCCACCAAAACATGATGCTGCCACCATGATTTACTGTTGGGATGGTATTGGGCAGGTGATGAGCGGTGCCTTGTTTCCGCTAGACATAACATTTACAGGGTTATTCACAAAAAGGCGAAGAGTTTGGAGAAGGCAGGAGAAGTGAACAATCTAGGCCAAAATAGCCGATTTGGAAAAAGTCTCCAATTCAGCTCACTTTCCAGCTCAGCTATTGTGTCCTAGATTGTTCACTTCACCTGCCTTCTCCAAACCCTTCACCCTTTTGTGAATAACCCTGTTAGAATTGGGGCCAAAAAGTTAAATCTTGGTTTCATCAGACCAGAGAATCTTGTTCCTCACAGTCTGAGAGTCCTTTAGGTGCTTTTTTGCAAACCCCAAGTGGGCTTTTATGTGTTTTGCACTGAGTAGAGGCTTCCATCACAGTCTGCTCTACAGTACCTGTAATCTTGCTTCACAAGTGACAGACTTGATTTATTGTGAACGCCGTTAGCGTACAGCTAGCCTGAGAGATGAAACATCTCACTTCGGACACCTCCGTCTGACTCTAAGCCATGGCTGACTTCAGTACAGTGTGACACGTGGACGCTCCCCAAGGATTAGGTGTTCTTTGGAAGTTTTTTTGTTTCTTTGTCACTTTAAAAGTGTCATGGGAACATGACAGGCCAGGGAGTCATCGGAACAGACCTTACTCCTCCTTTTTTCTTGAAGGGCACATATCAAAACAGCGGCATAGCACTTAGGACCCCTCAGCGTACAAAGGTACACTCTACAATTTCAAAAATAAAGGACAACCGTCTCAAAGCAGCATGAAGAGAAACTGAGAATTCCAAAATGAAAACTCTCACTCTGCCATAAAGGCCAGATCAGTGGAGGGCTGCAGTGATGATTGTCCTTCTGGAACTTTGTCCCATCACCACACAGGATCTCTGGAACTCAGTCAGAGTGACCATCAGGTTCTTGGTCCCTCTCTTCTTCCCCAATTGCTCAGTTTGGCCGGGCGACCAGCACTTGGAAGAGTCCTGGTTGGGCCAAACTTCTTCTATTCGAGAATTATGAAATACAAAAATGTGTTGTAGCCTTCCCCAAATCTGTGCCTTGCAATAATCCTGTCTCTGACCTCTGCAGGTAGTTCCTTTGACCTCATGGCTTTTGCTCTGATTCAGTATGCATTGTCAGCTGTGAGGCCTTCTATAGAGGTGTGTGTTCCTTTCCAGATCATGTCCAATCAATTTAATCTACCAAAGGTGGACTCCAATCAAGGTGTAGAAAGATCTCTGCAATGATCAAGAGAAATGGGAGGCACCTGAGCTAAACTTCAAGTGTTGTTGCAAAGGGTCTGAATACTTATGCCAATGTGATATTTCAGCTTTTCCTGTTTCATACATTTGTAAACATTTCTAAAATTCTGTTTTTCACTTTGTCATTATGGGATACTGAGTGTAGATTAATGAGAAACAACCGTAGTATCAGGCTGCAACATAACCAGATTGAAAAAAGTGAAGGTGGTCTGAATACTTTCTGAATGCCCTGTATACAGTATATATATAGGGCGGCTTCTATGATCAATCTCATATATATATATATGTCTTCCTGGAGTTTCAAACAGACAGGAAAAAAAATCAGAAATAGAATCAAATCAAAGGCACTTCCCATGTAAGTTTACTGGTAATTTGTGTTGTCACCAAAGTTCTTCTTTTCAAGCACTATTTGTGGGAACACCTGATGTCAGCCTCAGCAGTTTTATACAAAACTTCTTCATTTGTCTTTATGAGGAAGCTCTAAAACAACAGTTAAATTTGACCTGATTTGAATAAAATCCAATTATGACATTTTTTAAAAAGTTTTTACAGTATAAACCCTAACAATGAACTTCTCTTAGCTGCTCGCTTTTGGTATATTAAATCTACCGTTTTTGTTATATCCGTTCGATAACTACAAGTTTCCATGCAAGGCATATTTCCCCACACTGACCACCAACATAAGGGGACATTCTTCCTCACAATACCCATGAGGGGACATTCTTCCCCATATTGAAAACCAACACATTCTTCCTTACATTGACCACAAATATAATGGGGCATTCTTCCTCACACTGACCACATATATAAGGGGAATTCTTCCTCACACTGCCCACCCACATAGGGGGTATTTTTCCTCATACTGACCAACATAAGGGTGCATTCTTTCTCATACTGACCACCAATATAAGGGTGCATTCTTCCTCATACTGACCACCAACATAAGTGGGCATTTTTCCTTATAGTGACAACCAATATAAGGGGGCATTCTTTCCCACACTGACCACTAACATAAGTGGACATTCTTGCTTACCATGACCACCAATATAAGGGGTCATTCTTCCTTACATTGACCACCAAGATAAGGGGTAATTTTTCCTTACACTGACCACCAACATAAGGGGGCATTTTTCCCCAAACTGACCACCAACATAAGGGGACATTCTTCCTCACAATAACCATGAGGGGACATTCTTCCCCATATCGACCACCAACACCTGGAGGCATTCTTCCTTACACTGACCACCAATATAAAGGGGCATTCTTCCTCACACTGCCACATATATAAGGGAAATTCCTTCTCACCCTGCCCACCCACATAAGGGTGCATTCTCCCTCACACTGACCACCAACATAAGGGTGCATTCTCCCTCACACTGACCACCAACATAAGTGTGCATTCTCCCTCACACTGACAATAAGGGCTCATTCACACGAGAAAAGGCCGGCACCTACTGCTCCTTCCTGCGTGCACAGCCATGTCGGGCAGCCCCCAGGAAGTACAGGTGCTGCGTGTGATTAGTACGCAGCCCCTGTCCTTCCCTATGGGAGTATGCGGCCGTACGCCACCCTACGCTCAGAAACCCTGAACGTTCGTGTGGGTGAGCGTACTCATCCATCCAGGATGGATCCTGTCTGCGTCCGAGGCGGGACACACGCACCCGTACGGGCTTGCACTAGGTGAGCGTAGGCCGGCGTATGGCCACGCACTCCCATAGAGAAGGACAGGAGCTGTATGTGAATGCTCCCATGTGAATGAGGGCCTAATGCAGAGGCAGCCTGAAAAAAGAAAATGAACACAGTCACCTCGTCTAAAGACTGGCAAGCTATAATATATTCGATTTTTGTTTCTCAGTTTAGATACAGTTTTATACAGGGTTAAACAGTTTATAATATTACACGAGGATCTCTGGCTGGGAGGGCGGAGTTTAACTGCAGAAGCTGATGGAGACGCAGTACTGGAGTGGCAGCCTGGAGAGCCTTGTGGAAAGCAGCTGAGAGCCCTGTGGAGAGCCCTGGTTTAACCAGGGCTCTTTGGGATCTCGCCCTGATGAGACCCCACAGAACCCTGCTACCCTGTTGAGGCCCCCTCAGAGCCCTTGTGAGACCCCACAGATCCCTGGTCTGTGGGGTCTCACCAGGCTGGTGAGACCCCACAGAACCCTGCTACCCTGGTGAGGCCCCCTCAGAGCCCTGGTGAGACCCTACCAGTAGGGACTCACCTGGGCTGTGTAGGGTCTCACCAGCACCAGGGCTATGTGGGATCTCACCAGCCTGGTTAGACCCCACAGAGCCCTGTGAGACCCCACAGAGCCCTGATTAAATCAGGGCTCTGCAGGGTCTTATCAGGGATCTGTAGAGTTTTGCCAGGGCTCTGTAGGGTCTCGGCAGGGCTATGTAGGCTCTCGCCACCCTGGTTAGCTCTGTGGGGTCTGCCCGGGGCTCTGTGGGTCTAAAACAGCTGGTTAGACTCCCCAGAACCTTGGTGAGGCTCCACAGAGCCCTGATGCTCTAGTGAGACCCCAAAGAGCCCTGGGGAGACCGTAGAGAGCTTTACAGAGCCCTGGTGCTGGTGGGATCCTACAGAGTCCTGGTGAGACCCTGCGGAGCACTGGTTTTACCAGTGCTTCTTTAAGTCTCACTAGGGCTCTTTGGGGTCTCACCAGGGCTCTGAGGGGTCTAACCAGGCTGGTGATGAGACCCTACAGAGCCCTGGTGCTGGTGAAACCCTGGTTTAACTGGGCCTGTGTGGGGTCTCACCAGGGCACTTTGGGGTCTCACCAGGGCTCTGTGGGGTTTCACCAGCCCTTTTTTAACCCCACAGAACCATGTTGGGACCCTACCCTGGTGGGCTCTTTGGGATTTTACCAGGGCTCTGTGGGGTCTAACCAAGCAGGTTAGACCCCACAGAACCCTGGCGAGACCTCACAGAGCCCTAGTGAGACCCCACAGAGCCCTGATTAATTCAGGGCTTTGTAGGGTCTCCCCACAGCTCTGTGGGGTTTCACCAAGACTGGTGAGACCCCCACAGAGTCCTGCTGAGACCCCCACAGAGCCCTAGTTTAACCAGGGCTCTTTGGGGTCTCACCAGGGCACTGAGGGGTCTAACCAGACTGGTGAAACCGCACAGAGCCCTGGTAAAACCCTACAGAGCCCTAATTTATTCAGGGCTCTGTGGGGTCTCACCAGGGCTCTGCAGGGTCTCACCAGCCTGGTTAAACCCCACAGAGCCCTGGTAAGACCCCACAGGCCTGAGTGGGGCCTCATGTTTAGGTTTCACCTAAGGCCTCGCAAACTCTAGAGCCGCCTCTGCCCTAAACCACTTGCTCCCCTTGCCCCTATTCCAAAAAAACCCCACAGTTTTCATATCCTACACTGATGAGTGTTAACAAACCTGAAAAAGTGAAAGCTGTAAAGCTGATTTGATATTTTAGAATGTATAGGAGTTGTTAGCCAAGAGATGTAAAGATAGGCACAGGAGTATAAAAGAACAACTTACAAATCCACCCCCCCCTCCCCACCCCCCATTGTAGATTCTTTGCATCCACTTCATCTATGCATCCAAAGTCCAATGTGGGCCACTTGGAGTCCTTATTACAACAGCATGTGACACGGTGACAACACAGATGCACATTTGAGAGAAAGGGACAAAGCACTGCCACCCTATAATAAGAAGTGCCTGAACAATGACTTTCATGGCAGGATCAGCAGGCATTATTATAATGGCAGCAATAGATAACAAAATATTAACAATGCCTTTTTAAATTAGATTGTTATTTAAAGGGCATATGATATTTCAGTAACTGGGTTTATATCGACTTTAAAAGAAGGCTTTTTGGCTCCTTTAGGTCCACCTCACCATATTCTGAATGGTTGTGTCGCCTCACCATAGATGTCAGTGAAATCATTTATAGTGAACGGCATGAACAAAACAGTTTCTTGCTTTCTTCAATCATCAATTGCAGACTTGTTTACGGGTTTATGTGCCGGTTTTATGGAGCGAAGGATGCTCTAATAGAGTGGAGTATTTCCGTCACAGGGTGAGGTGCGCCGTTGTGCTGTGACCTTGTTACAGGTTTTAGAAGATTGCTCTTCATGCGTTTGTTACAGACAACGTTAAGGATACAATGATAATGAGAGCACTTCATTTAAACGGTTTGCATGGAAACAGCTTGTATCTTCATTGAGTAATAAATGTGTATACCGTCATTGTTGCATGTATTTATAGCACCACCGTTCTGTGGCACTGTAGTAAAAAAATGGTTGGGTATAAAAGTGTCCCAAAAGTGGGCAAAAGAAGTGTCAGTGTGTCTGTCTGTAGCATGAAGAACCTTTTTCTTGTTAATCTGTTCTCGAAATAAAGGATTTCAATTCTGAGTGGATCTTTTGGACACACGCATGAACAATTTCAAATACCTATAACTAGCTTTTGGTTGCAAAAACGACCAAATGAATGCTAAGAGGAGCAGACTTTTAAATTAAAGGGAAACTATAAACTTTAAGTTTTTAAACATTGTTTAATATAATTCTAGTCAAAATATTTTTGGGTTATTTAAAGCAGCATTTCTCAACCTTTTTCATTTACAATACCCTTTAATAGTATGAGAAACCTTGAATCCACTGCACCCTGGTTGAGAAAGGCTGCTCTAAAGAAACAACACTTCCAATGCTGCCTGCTTTGAGGCATGCTTTGTCTGGGTGAAACTTTACATTGAGCTATGCAAAAGGGAATCAGTCACTGCAGTTTGTAAATTTTAGATAGAACATGGCTGAATTTTCATCACTGCAGCCTATAAGCATAACATCTTAGATGCTCCTCTACTATGATTACCTGTTTTAGGCAGGGAATGCTTTTGTATGCCTGGTTGATGTACATCTTAGAATATTGTTATTGTGTAAAAAAAAAAGCTTCCAGTATATGATGATAGTGTTTCTGTAGATGAAAAAAAGAAAAAAAATATTTGGCCAATACTTTTAGAAAGAATAACTGTCTCTTTTGCCCATAGACACTGGCCTAATTAACGTCAGCTACTGAGCTCTCTAAACAAAAGGCGATTTACATTAAAGAAGCAAGCAAAGATAATAACTATGTAGAGATGAGCGCACTTGTAGAGGTCTTGTAAACTCGATGCACACTTTGAATTTTAAAAGGGTTAGAAGGGGATTGCATATTTTTTAACATTAATGACAGAATGAAATTTTTGATGTTGACATGCATTTTTATGTCAACATGCATTTTACTGTGCTTCCCTGCTTGCATTGTGGCTAGTATGGTCATATAATTGTAGCCACATTTGCCCTATGTGGGGTGACTACTTGATTTTAGCTCTACTAGGTTGCAAACAGCCAGAGGTAATTTAATAATGCTGTGCTGGTCTCTGCAAAGCAGTTATTGTTTCTTTCTGCCCACTGCTGAGGTGTGTCCCTGGCAATAGAGCAAGAACATACATGGTTGTCTCCCTAACCAGCCAATCAAAAGGTTTATTGCCAGTGGTGCATGCTGGGGAATTACATAAATATTTGGGTTGACTTTGTTAGTCTTCTTTCCTCCCCAGGCTCTTGCTTGGAGGAGGACTGTGACTGTGGTTCAACCAGGCCGGCTGCCTAGGTAAGGCCTGCATGTATCCAGAAGTGGAGGCCTGCAGTTGGGCCTGAAACTGTTCTGCCTGTAGAGGGGGATGCTGACCCAGGATGGTGTACCAAGGCGAGAAACTCTGCTGTAATATCGGTAGAAGCTGGATCCTTGCAGAGACTTGGTGACTCTCTTGGGAGGATGCACAAAGAAGTTTGCTAACCAGCTGAGGTTCTGCTACATATAGTGTACATCATGACCTAAAGGGCGCCAAACAAAAAGGTGAAATAGTGCAAAAGTTCCCCTAATTCTTCACAATTCCATTAAACAAAACATTTCCAATGCATTTCAGGGGCAACAATACTCCCCCTTCATCAGGGCTTAGAATGGGATAAGGGTTTGATTGGACTCAAATAATACTATAACCAAATGGATCTCTATATGATTTGATGAAAATATCTCCTTTCTATCATTGGAATTAGTAGCTGCTAATTAGCGTTGTTGCCCTAAAACATTTTGGATGTTTTTTGTTTGATTGAATTGTGAACAATTAAATACATTTTTGGTCTCTTTCACATTTTGGTTTGGTGCACAGGAAGTGCCACTGAGCTTATTTGCAAACTTTCTTGCATCTGGAGAATTTGAGTGAGCACAGGAAGCCCAGTGCCCCTTAAATGTGTTACTTTGGGGTCTCAACTTAAAGGCCCTCTGCATTGTATAGCTGGAAGCAGTTGGAGCCTGTAACACGTCCTGGGTGTTTGGTGCCCTGCCGCTTTCTCCATGTGAGTTACCAAGAAGGCGACCAACTTGCATTCACAACCCCACAACCAGGCAATAACATACCCCTGAGGTGAAATGCTAGGCCATCCAGCCACTGCGGGCCCCTGATATGCTACAAGGAGTAAGGGGGTGCTTCATAGTATACTGCATTAAAACACATTAACATGCACATACTGCATAACTATTTATGTCTATGGGCACCAAAGTCGCACACTGATTCTGGAAAATCCATGCAGTATTACCCCACAGTTCAGAGATACAAAGGGCCTGATATGCTGCAACTGTGTTTCACTGCAGTAGCTGACTCTATGTTATTGTTGGAAAACCTCATAAATGTAAATGTAGTCTCAATTTTAACATTTAAAAAAATTGACAGGTTCATTTTAAAGGAAAACTATGCAGTGAGTGAATTACACTGATTCCATAGTTAGAGCCGACATGTGACACTGAAGCTGTCACACATCAGCTCTATAGAACGGGAAGTGAGCGAAAATATACAGCCGCGAGCCCACTTCCTGATCATCTCCCTGCAGAGAGCAGTGACTGTTAATCACCGCTCCCCTCAGGGATTGCGCCCTCTCCGATCCTCCAGCACTGACTGGAAGTACGGATGGGGGAGGGGGAGGCCCTAGCCTGCTCTGCCTCTAGATAGGCAGAGCCCACTGTCAATCAACCAGGAGGGTGGATTCCGACAGTATTGTCAGAATCTGTCCCGGCTGCAGCACTCTCAACATATAGCGGGCAAAAGCCCGCTATATACTGTGTTTTGGGTCACGGGAAGAGGTTAGTATATGTCCTCCTGTGGCCCTAAAGAGAACTATGGAAAAAAAGGTTACCCCATAGTTCTCCTTTAAAGGCATAATGTCAGCTATAAAATGTTAATGTACCTGCCAGATTTGCTTTTTTTCAGACAGGCTTTACTTTCATTATGATGGGTGATAAAGCAAGTTTTCAGATAGACAACTACTTAAGGGCAATCCCTTCGGATATAGATGGAGAATGGTGGGCTGTCAGTCCCTAGCTTCCTACATGTCTTAGATGCTCCAACAGTGAGATCTGCCTGCCATAATTCTGGGTTCTGTTCCTGTCCATTTGGGTATTCAGCATGCTCCCACCTTTGCATGTTTCAGCTCCTCCCATTGCATCCTCCGTAATATAACATGAATTAAAAATCTGTCAGAGAAAATGAGAACCTCTCATTATGTTCACAGCAGGAATGCAGAGCCAGGAACTCATGATTAAAATCCTCATATGATATAGCAATGTCAGCTAGTTTAATCCTCCAACATCTACCAAAAACTTAAATGGTAACCGGAAAATATAGAATTATACCGTAGCTGCAGCCATAGTTAGTAATAACCTATTTCATATATTTCTATGATATGTTATCATTTCTTTATAATGCGTGTGGCCGGATATTATGTACCATATGGTTCATTTTACGTTTGGGCTGTCTTTTAATTACCCAGCTAAAAATTCTGTAGACAAGAGATGCTGTCTGCAGTCATCACAAAGCAATCGTGCACAGGATGACATTATTTGCTACAACTGAGAGGCCTGGTTGAACCTTTTGGATACGCAGTATCACTGCCAGCTACCCAGTGGCATTACTTAATGAAATGATTGCATGCTTGATAAGTCATGCACAGCTTTGATAAATGTATCACAAACCCAGTTTACATGGACTGACGAGACCCAAGGCACATAACTGCAAAAATAGCATCGCTAGCCCGTAATAAGCTCGCCTGATGGTGCATTTCAGAACTTTCCGTTGTGATCGTTTTCCTAGTTTTGTGTTTAGAGACAACATTTATATTGTTTTACAGAAGGTAAAAGACTTCCTTTGTCATCGTTAAAAAAAAAAAAAAAAAAACACTTCTTTTGATGCTAAATGTTAAAAGAGCCACTACAGGAGACAAGACCAAGTTAAAGCCCGACTCCACACTGGCCCAAAAAATACAAAATAAAAACATCTCCCCCCCTTCCTTCTGAGCATATCTAATATGGTGGATTTAATACAGAGGAATACTTACCTTTATCCATAGTCCAGCAATCCATAGCAACAATCTTTTTTTTCCATTGGAATGTGCGTAGGCCCTTAACATCATCACATGGCCACTGGTCCTGCATTGTTATTAAAGACATCACCAAGAGTATGGAAACATGACTGGAAAAGAGAAGCAGCTTCATATGTCCAGCTGCCACTGGAGCCTACACAAAATAAACACAAACATTTATGTGTGCATGCGCTAGGGTGGGTTGGTTGCAGGGGTAGTTACCATTGCTTTTTTATTTTTTTGGGTCAACCCAGAATTTCACTTGAAAGGTCCAGTACACAGAAAGTGATATTTTAGTTATAGGTGTAGCCAGAAGGTTTCATTAGTGCCGCCATTCTTAAATAGTTTGTCATAGCTACTCTAAAAGTTGAATGCCCTAACCACAATTCCCAAATATGTTTCTATCCTCTTGGGAGTTTTGGTTGTTCTCAATCACCTTGGATGTTCCAGTTCTTCCTGTTACATTTTCAATAATCTAAAAAAATAACAAATCCAAAAGGCAGATTGGGAACCCCTCACATAATTGGTACAGCAGGTGTGCAGAGCCTGGAACTTTGTGAAGAAGAGATCACCAATAGAGTTCCTGAGAGATAGAAGGAACTGCCAGGTAGTTTACTTCTCTAGCATCTACCAAAAATTGAAATATAAGTTTTGGGTGGGCTGAAACTTAAGGTTGGTTTCACAAACACGTTTTACCACATTTGACCATGTATTGTAATCAGGGGCTGACTGGCAACTTTTAGCCCAGGGGGCAAGTACAACCCAGAGGCCCATGGTGCAGCAACTTGACCCCCTTCCCGCTCTGCCTCTTCCCCGCCTTCTCCACGCCCCTGTTTGCCACTTTTGCCTTCCATGTAAGAGTAGTGAAAGGTCGGCTGATGTGAGGACTCCTAGTAAGTTCATGAAAGGGGTGATTGGCTGGGGGATGGTGCTCTCCTCCCACTGGGCTCCCTACATGGTTCTGGCCTTACTCCGCTCCATGTCTGGTACTTAGGCACTCTCACCCACTGTAGACCGCCGCTGGCTGTCCATGCTTCTGGGCTGTGAGCTGTGGGAGGAGAGTGGGAGGTTAGTGGGAGGGGCCGGACAGTGTCAGTGTTCTATAATTTTTCTCGATCCTATACATTTTCTCGATTGTGTCACTTCCAGTGGGGCCGAGTCATCCGAATCAGCTGTTTTCATGACCGCCTTTCTTCATGGCATGTGCACCTGGAAGAGACGCGGTAGAGTATGGGTTGAGGAAAATTATAGCACACTGGTAGTGTAGGGATGCCTCGCCAGTGCTGTGCGCGTGTACGACTGCTGCGACACTGGTAGT